>NW_028270143.1:91829286-92039286 GCF_037043375.1 Chiloscyllium plagiosum
ATCAGAAAAGACATCTGGCTCACTCATGTCCCTGAGGGAGGGAAACTTCCATCCTTACCTGATCTGGCCTACATGTGACTCCAGACCCACAGCAATGTGATTGATTCTCAACTGCTGCCCCAACAATTAGGGATGGGCAATAAATGCCCTCATCCCCTGTGAACTAAAAATAAAGCTTATGTCTCAGCGAGTCTACATGGCAAAACATTACTACAACCTTCTGAATTAATAAATTCCTGCTAACCATTCTTCTCACTTTTACGGGTTATAATCATGTAGTCATATGTTCTTGGATGAGTAATCCAGATGTCTAATCAAATAATCCTAGTAACAAATAATCCCTTATATGAGAAGTGCAACTTCATTCTTTCTAACGTGAAGGAAATACAACAATAACACAACAAGAATGTGAATAGAATACTATTACTATCATAAAAATTTCCAAGGTGGTTCACAGAGGAGTTATAAAACAAATATGATATCAAGCCACACAAAGAGATGTTAGGACAGATAACCAAAATCTGGTCAAAATGGGAGGTTTTAAGGTGCAGAGGGGAGAAAAATGAGGTGCAGAGTTTTAGGAAGGAAATCCCTGAGCCATGAGCCTTGGCAGCTGAAGACACAGCTACCATTGCTGTTGTGATTGAAGTCAAGGATGCTTAAGAGGCATAATTAAAGGAGACTGTAAGTGACAGTGACTGCAACAGAGATTATTCTTAAAAAAAAACTGAATTAGCAATGAAGCACTTTGAGCACTCTGTGATCATGAAAGGTGCTAGAGGAAAGGAAGCAATTATTTTTCTTCTTTTATGCTATAAAAATAGCTAAGTGAACCCAAAATAGTAGATGTTCAAAATTATGCATTCTCCCCACCTCCATTGGATAATTAAGAAATTAATGATTGGTGAGGGCTCGATGAATGCTTTAAGATGAGAGGATTTCATGGGTTTCAGTGAGATTCCCCTTCATTCTTAGAGTCATGGAGTCACAGAAATGTACAGCATGGAAACAGACCCTTCGGTCCAACCTGTCCATGCCGACCAGATATCCCAACACAATCTAGTCTCACCTGCCAGCACCCGGCCCATATCCCTCCAAACCTTTCCTATTCATATACCCATCCAAATGCCTCTTAAATGTTGCAATTGTATCAGCCTCCATACATGTACCACCCTCTGCGTAAAAAAGTTACCCCTTAGGTCTCTTTTATATCTTTCCCCTCTCACCCAAAACCTATGCCCTCTAGTTCTGGACTCCCCAACTCCAGGGAAAAGACTTTGTTTATTTACCCTATCCATGCCCCTCATAATTTTGTAAACCTCTATAACGTCACCCCTCAGCCTCCGACGTTCCAGAGAAAAGAGCCCCAGCCTGTTCGGCCTCTCCCTATAGCTCAGATCCTCCAACCCTGGCAACATCCTTGTAAATCTTTTCTGAACCCTTTCAAGTTTCACAACACCTTTCCGATAGGAAGGAGACCAGAATTGCACACAATATTCCAACAGTGGCCCAACCAATGTCCTATATAGCCGCAACATGACCTCCCAACTCCTGTACTCAATACTCTGACCAATAAAGGAAAGCATACCAAACGCCTTCTTCACTCTCCTATCTACCTGCGACTCCACTTTCAAGGAGCTATGAACCTGCACTCCAAGGTCTCTTTGTTCAGCAACATTCCCTAGGACCTTTCCATTAAATGTATAAGTCCTGCTAAGATTTGCTTTCCCAAAATGCAGCACCTTGCATTTATCTGAATTAAACTCCATCTGCCACTTCTCAGCCCATTGGCCCATCTGGTCCAGATCCTGTTGTAATCTGAGGTAACCGTCTTTGTTGTCCACTACACCTCCAATTTTGGTGTCATCTGCAAACTTACTAACTGTACCTCTTATGCTCGCATCCAAATCATTTATGCAAATGAAAAAAAGTAGAGGGCCCAGCACCGATCCTTGTGGCACTCCACTGGTCACAGGCCTCCAGTCTGAAAAACAACCCCCCACCAACACCCTCTGTCTTCTACCTTTGAGCCAGTGCTACATCCAAATGGCTAGTTCTCCCTGTATTCCATGAGATCTAACCTTGCTAATCAGTCTCCCATGGGGTACCTTGTTGAATGCCTTACTGACGTCCATATAGATCACGTCTACTGCTCTACCCTTATCAATCCTCTTTGTTACTTCTTCAAAAAACCTAATCAAGTTTGTGAGACATGATTTCGCATGCACAAAGCCATGTTGACTATCCCTAATCAGTCCTTGCCTTTCCAAATACATGCACGTCCTGTCCCTCAAGATTCCCTCCAACAACTTGCCCACCACCAAGGTCAGGCTCACCGGTCTACAGTTCCCTGGCTTGTCTTTACTGCCCTTCTTAAACAGTGGCACCACGTTTGCCAATCTCCAGTCTCCCGGCACCTCACCTGTGACGATCGATGATACAAATATCTCAGTAAGAGGCCCAGCAATCACTTCTCAGCTTCCCACAGTTCCCCGGTACACCTGATCAGGTCCTGGGGATTTATCCATTTTTAACCATTTCAAGACATCCAGCACTTCCTCCTCTGTAATCTGGACATTTTGCAAGATGTCACCATCTATTTCCCTACAGTCTATATCTTCCATATCCTTTTCCACAGTAAATACTGATGCAAAATATTCATTTAGTATCTCCCCCATTCTCTGTGGCTCCACACAAAGGCCACCTTGCTAATCTTTGAGGGGCCCCTATTCTCTCCCTAGTTACCCTTTTGTCCTTAATATATTTGTAAAAACCCTTTGGATTCTCCTTAATTCTGTTTGTCAAAGCTATCTCATGTCCCCGTTTTGCTCTCCTGATTTCCCTCTTAAGTATACTCCTACTTTCTTTATACTCTTCTAAGGATTCACTCGATCTATCCTGTCTATACCTGACATATGCTTCCGTCTTTTTCTTAACCACACCCTCAATTTCTTTAGTGATCCAGCATTCCCTATACCTACCAGCCCCTTCCCTTTCACCCTGACAGGAATATACTTTCTCTGGATTCTCGTTATCTCATTTCTGAAGGCTTCCCATTTTCCAACCGTCCTTTTACCTGCGAACATCTGCCTCCAATCAGCTTTTGAAAGTTCTTGCCTAATACCATCAAAATTGGCCTTTCTCCAATTTAGAACTTCAACTTTTAGATCTGGTCTATCCTTTTCCATCACTATTTTAAAACGAATAGAATTATGGTCGCTGGCCCCAAAGTGCTCCCCCACTGACACCTCAGTCACCTGCCCTGCCTTATTTCCCAAGAGTAGGTCAAGTTTTGTACCTTCTCTAGTAGGTACATCCACATACTGAATCAGAAAATTGTCTTGTACACACTTAAGAAATTCCTCTCCATCTAAACCTTTAACACTGTGGCAGTCCCAGTCGATGTTCAGAAAGTTAAAATCCCCTACCATAAATATCCTATTATTCTTACAGATATTTGAGATCTCCTTACAAGTTTGTTTCTCAATTTCCCTCTGACTATTGGGGAGTCTATAATACAATCCCAATAAGGTGATCATCCCTTTCTTGTTTCTCAGTTCCACCCAAATAACTTGCCTGGACGTATTTCCGGGTATATCTTCCCTCAGCACAGCTGTAGTGCTATCCCTTATCAAAAATGCTATTCCCCCTCCTCTCCTTCCTGTTGCATTTGTATCCTGGAACATTAAGCTGCCAGTCCTGCCCATCCCTGAGCCATGTCTCCGTAATTGCTATGATATCTTGGAGTTCATCTTGGTGTGCCGTTACTAGCGGTGTTCCGCAAGGATCTGTTTTGGGACCATTGCTGTTTGTCATTTTTATAAATGACCTGGAGGAGGGGCT
Organism: Chiloscyllium plagiosum; assembly: GCF_037043375.1. NCBI lineage: Eukaryota > Metazoa > Chordata > Chondrichthyes > Orectolobiformes > Hemiscylliidae > Chiloscyllium > Chiloscyllium plagiosum. The sequence goes on from NW_028270143.1 coordinate 91,833,130, forward strand.
AGAAGGTTGGGTGAGCAAGTTTGCGGATGATACGAAAGTCGGAAGAGTTGTTGACAGTGAGGAAGGATGTGGCAGGTTACAGCGGGATATAGATAAGCTGCAGAACTGGGCAGAAAGGTGGCAAATGGAGTTCAATGTAGCTAAGTGTGAGGTGATTCACTTTGGTAAGAGTAACAAAAAGATGGGGTACTGGGCTAATGGTCGGATACTTGGTAGTGTGGATGAGCAGAGGGATCTTGGTGTCCATGTACACAGATCTTTGAAAGTTGCCACCCAGGTAAATAGTGCGGTGAAGAAGGCATATGGCGTACTGGCTTTTATTGGTAGAGGAATTGAGTTCCGGAGTCCTGAGATCATGTTGCAGTTGTATAAGACTCTGGTGCGGCTGCACCTGGAGTATTGTGTGCAGTTTTGGTCGCCATACTATAGGAAGGATGTGGAGGCACTAGAACGGGTGCAGAGGAGGTTTACCAGGATGTTGCCTGGTATGGTAGGAAGATCGTATGAGGAAAGGCTGAGGCACTTGGGGCTGTTTTCATTGGAGAAAAGAAGGTTTAGGGGTGACTTGATAGAGGTGTACAAGATGATTCGGGGTTTAGATAGGGTTGACCGTGAGAACCTTTTTCCACGTATGGAGTCAGCTATTACGAGGGGGCATAGCTTTAAATTAAGGGGTGGTAGGTATAGGACAGATGTTAGGGGTAGGTTCTTTACCCAGCGAGTCGTGAGTTCATGGAATGCCCTGCCAGTAGCAATGATGGACTCTCCCTCTTTATGGGCATTCAAGCGGGCATTGGATAGGCATATGGAGGATAGTGGGCTAGTGTAACTTAGGTGGGCTTGGATCGGCGCAACATCGAGGGCCAAAGGGCCTGTACTGCGCTGTATTCTTCTGTGTTCTATCCCAGTCCCATGTTCCTCACCATGCCCTGAGTTCATCTGCCTTCCCTGTTAGGCCCCTTGCGTTGAAATAAATGCAGTTTAATTTATTAGTCCTACCTTGTCCCTGCCTGGCCTGACTGTTTGACTCACTTCTGTATGCGTCTCAGATCAATCTCTTTCCTCACTATCTCCCTGGGTCCCACCCCACCCACCTTACGAGTTTAAATCCTCCCAAGCAGTTCTAGCAAATTTCCCTGCCAGTATATTAGTCCCCTTCCAATTTAGGTGCTATCCGTCCTTCTTATACAGGTCACTTCTACCCCCAAATAGATTCCAATGATCAAAAAATGTGAATCCTTCTCCCATACACCAGCTCCTCAGCCATGCATTCATCTGCTGTATCTTCCTATTCCTGCCCTCACTAGCTCGTAGCACTGGGAGTAATCCAGATATTACTACCCTTGAGGACCTCCTTTTTAAATTCCTGCCTAACTCTCTGTAATCTCTCTTCAGAATCTCAACCTTTTCCCTTTCTATTCTTTTAAACTCCAGTGCAATAATCCTAACTGATTCATCCCCATCATTTGTAAGTTCTGCCAATACAGGAATCAGTCTGCTGCACTGCTTCTATATCAAGAACACCCTCAGATAAGGAGACAAAAACTGCACACGATATTCCAGGTGTGGGCTCACTAAGGCTCTGTAAAATTACGGCAAGACATCCCTGTTCCTGTGCTTGTATCCTCTTGCTATAAATGCCAACAAACAATCTTCATTGACCGCTGCACCTGAATGCTTACTTCAAGTGATTGGTGTATGAGGATACCCAGATCTCATTGCACATTCCACTCTCTCAACTTATAGCCATTCAGATAATAATCCGCCTTCCTGATTTTGTTTCCAAAGTGTACTTGCAGTTGTGCTCCACAGTTAGCCATGATTCAAACGGAGCTATCCAAGGGCAATTACAACTTTGATGTCTATGCACATGTGAAAAACTGTACAGGTGACCACTAAAAGATTGTTAATTACCTTATCTGTTTCCAAAGAACAAAGAAAATTACAGCACAGGAACAAGCCATTCGGCCCTCCAAGCCTGCGCCGATTCAAATCCTCTGTCTAAACCTGTCACCTATTTTCTAAGGATATAGTGTAAGTGTCTAGATACAGCTTAAATGACACTATCGTGCCCGCCTCTACCACCTCCGCTGGCAATACGTTCCAGGCACCCACGCCTATCTCCCTTAAACTTTTCCCCTCTCACCTTGAAAGCGTGACTCCTCGTAATTGAGTCCCCCCACTCTGGGAAATAGCTTCTTGCTATCCACCCTGTCTATACCTCTCATGATTTTGAAGACCTCAATCAGGTCCCCCTCAACCTCCATCTTTCTAATAAAAATAATCCTAATCTACTCAAATTTATAGCTAGCACCCTCCATACCAGGCAACATCCTGGTGAACCTCCTTTGCACCCTCTCCAAAGCATCCACATCCTTTTGGTAATGTGGCAACCAGAACAGTATGCAGTATTCTAAATTTGGCCGAACCAAAGTCCTATAAAACTGTAACATGACCTTCCAACTCTTGTACTCAATATCCTGTCCGATGAAGGAAAGCATGCCATATGCCTTCTTGACCATCTATCGGCCTGCATTGCCACAGGGTACAATTGACGTGAACACCCAGACCTCTCTGTACTTCAATTTCCCCAGGGCTTTCCATTTACGTATACAGAGGGACCTTGATTATCAGAACGAGTTGGGCAGGCACTATTTCATTCAGTTAATTGATTCAATGCCTTTCCTCTGGGGCTCGGAGTTTTCTGTCAAGTCTGCTCCCCATTCAGGAAACGAGACAGCAGCACACCACGTGCGAGCCACTGCCCCCCCCCCCACACCCCCTGTCTGTGCCTGTCCACCCCCACGCTGTCCAACACCACCCCCCCCACCAGTCCGCCTCGGCCGCCTCCCCCAACCCCATCCAACACTGCCCCCCAAACCGCCCCCACACCAAATCCTGGCCACCCCCACCCCAATCTAACACCGCCCCCTCTGCCTCAACCCCACCTACCCCCCCAACACCGACCCCTGCCTGCCCCCCCAACCATATCCAACACTGCCCCCGTCCACTCCCAACCCCATCCAACACCGCCCCCAATCCTGTCCAACACCACCCCTGCCCACGCCCCAACACCTCCCCCCATCCCTGCCCAGCACCACCCCCTACGCTCCCAACCCCATCCAACACCACCCCTCATTCAACCTCCAACCACTGTCTGACCCACGTCTGTGCCTCCGAGTCCAGTCTAACCCGGCCACCTTCCCCCCGTCCCCACCAGTGCTCCCCGTGCACCCCCCTTTCCCTCCCATTCATCCCCCCATCAAAATGCATCATCTCACATTTGCCACATTGAATTCCATCTGCCATTTCTCTGCCCAAATCTTCTATCTATCTACATTCTGCTGTATTCTCTGACAGTCCCCTTCACTATCTGCTCCTCCACCAATCTTAGTGTTATCTGTAAACTTGTTAATCAAACCATCTATAACTTCCTCAAGATCATTTATAGAACATAGAACTATACAGAGCAGAACAGGCCCTTTGGCCCTTGAAGTTGCGCCGACCTGTGAACTAATTTAAGCCCATCCCCCGACACTATCCCATCGTCATCCATATGCTTATCCAAGGACTTTTTAAATGCCACTAATATGGCTGAGTTAATTACATTGGCAGGAAGGGCATTCCACACCCTTACCATTCTCTGAGTAAAAAACCTGCCTCTGATAGTCTTAAATCTATCACCCCTCAATTTGCAGTTACGCCTCCTCGTACAAGTCGATGTAATCAGCTCAGGAAATAGACTTTCACTGTCCACCCTACCTATTCCTCTGATTATCTTGTATGTCTATATTAAATCCCCTCTTAACCTTCTTCTCTTAAATGAGAACAGACCCAAGTCCCTCAGCCTTTCCTCATAAGATCTTCCCTCCAGACCAGCAACATCCTGGTAAATCTCCTCTGCATCTTTTCCAATGCTTCCACATCCTTCCTATAATATGACGACCAAAACTGTATGCAATATTCCAAGTGAGGCTCCCTAGCGTTTTGTACAGTTGCAGCATGACATCGCGGCTCCGGAACTCAATCCCTCTACCAATAAAACCTAACACACCATATGCCTTCTTAACAGCACTATCAACCTGGGTGGCAATTTTCAGGGATCTATATGCATGGACACCAAGACCTCTCTGCACATCCACACTACCAAGAATCTTTCCATTGACCTAGTATTCTGCCTTCCTGTTATTCTTCCGAAAGTGAATCACCTCACATTTATCTGCATTGAACTCGTTTTGCCACCTCTCAGCCCAGTTCTGCAGTTTTTCAAGTCCCCCTGTAACTTGCAACATTCTTCCACACTGTCCACCACTCTACCGACTTTAGCGTCATCTGCAAACTTACTAACCATCCACCTATGTCTGCGTCCAAGTCATTTATAAAAATGACAAACACCAGTGGTCCCAAAACAGGTTCTTATGGCACACCACTAGTAACCACGCTTAATGTTTTCCATCAACACCACTTGTTGCCTTCTTACAGAAAGCCAGTTTCTAATCCAAACTGCTAAATCACCCTAAATCCCATCCTCCACATTTTCTCCAATAGCCTATCATGTTGAACATTATCAAAGGTTTTACTGAAGTCCATGTACACCATGTCAACTGCCCTAATCTCATCCACATGCTTGGTTACCTTCTCAAAAAACTCAATGATGTTTGTGAGACACAACCTGCCCTTAACGAAACCATGTTGACTATCTCCAGTCAAACTGTTGCTTGCTAGATGATTTATAAGTGCTATCTCTTATCATCCTTTCCAAAACATTTCCTACAACAGACATGCAGCTCACTGGTCTATAATTACCTGGGTCATCTCCACTGGCCTTCTTGAACAAAGATACAACATCTGCAATCCTCCAGACCTCTGGTACTAAACCTGTAGATAATGACGACTCAAAGATCAAGGCCAAAGGCTCCGTCATCTCCTCCTTAGCTTCCCAGAGATTCCTCAGATAAATCCCATCCTGCTCAGGGGACTTATCTATTTTCGCACATTCTAGAATTGATAACACCTCCTCCTTACTAACCTCAATCCTTTCAAGTCTAATAGCCCATATCTCAGTCTCCTCTACAATTTGTTTGAGTGAAAACAGATGAGAAATATTCGTTTAGCACTTCTCCATCCTCCACAGGATCCCCACACAACTTCCCACTTCTATCTTTCACAGGCCTTATTCCTACCCTAGTCATCCTTTTTTTCCTCACATACCTAGAGAAAGTTTTAGGGTTCTCCTTTATTCCACCTGCTAAAGACTGCTCATGTCCCGCCTTTTTTTTTCTTAACTCTCTCTTTAAATCCTTTCGAGCTAATCTGTAACTCTCCATCGCCTCATCTGAACCATCTCATCTCAACGTCACATAAGCCTCCCTCTTCCTCTTAACAAGAGGTATAATTTCTTTAGGAAGCCACAATTTCCTTATCTTATCACTTCCTCCCTGCCTGATAGGGATATATCTATCAAGGACTCTCAAGGACTCTCAATATGTGTTCTTTAAACCAGCTCCACATTTCGATTGTCCCCATCCAATGCATTTTGCTACCCTATTGTATGCCTCCTAACTCTTGCCTAATCGCATTATAATTGCCTTCCCCCATTAATAATTCTTGCCCTGTGGCATGTACCTATCCCTTTCCATCACAAAACTGAATATAACCGAATTATGGTCACTCTCTCCAAAGTGCTCACCTACCACTAAATCAAGCACCTGGCCTGGTTCATTACCAAGTACCAGACCCATTGTGGTGTCCACTCTTGTCAGCTCTTGACACACGTACTGTGTCAGGAAACCCTCCTGCACACTTTGGACAAAAACTGCCCCATCTGACATACGAGAGTTGTAGCATTTCCAGTCAATGTTACGGAAGTTAAAGTCCTCCACATCCCTGGAACTTTGCGGAAGCCTATTAAAAACTCTTCGCAGTGTGACCTATCCTCTCCTGTTTCTAACCTCAGCCCATACCACCTCAGTAGACGAGTCCTCGTCAAAAATTATTTCAGCCACCGTTATACTGTTCTTGACTAACAAAGCCACACCTCCCCCTCTTTTACCAACTTCCCCGATCTTAATGAAAGATCTAAAACCTGGAACCTGCAACATCCATTCCTGACCTTGCTCCATCCATGTCTCTGAAATGGCCACAACATCGAAGTCCCAGGTACCTATCCATGCTGCAAGCTCACCTACCTTATTCTGGATACTCCTGGCGTTGAAGTAGACACACTTCAAACCAGCTTGCTGTCTGCCAGCACACTCCTGTGACCATGAAATCCTGTCCATGTCCTCCCTACTCTCATCCTGCTCTGTACTGTTATGACACCACAGATTCCTATCCCTCTGTTGAGCTAGTTTAAACCCACCCGGTAGCACTAGCAAATTTCCATCCAGGATATTTGTACCCTTCTAGTTTAAGTGAAGACTGTCCTGTTTGTAGAGGTCCCACCTTCCCCAGAATGAAACCCTCCCTCCTGCACCATCCCTACAGTCATGTGTTCAGCTGATATCTTTCCCTGTTCTTCATCTCGCTATCAAGTAACATGGGTAACATACCAGAGATAACAAGTCTGTTCTAGCTCTCAGCTTCCACCTTAACTCCCTGATATCCTGCCTAACATCCCTATCTCTCTTTCTACCTATGTCATTGGTACCTGCATGGACCACGACTTGGGGCTGGTCACCCTCTCCCTTCAGGACCCCAAAGACACGATCCGAGACATCACAACCCCTGGCGCACCTGAGAGGCAACACACCAACCGTGAGCGTCTTTCATTCCCAACAAATCTTCTATCTGACCCTCTAACTTTTGAGTCCCCAATGACTAACACTCTCCTCCTTTCCCCTCTTCCCTTCTATGCAACAGGGACAGACTCTGTGCTTGAGACCTGCACCCCAATAAATGCCCCCAGTAAGTTGTCCCCAACCCAACAGTAAACAAAACAGTATACTTGTTTTTCAGGGGAATGACCACAGGGGATCCCTGCACTGACTGTTTGTTCCCCCTTCTAACAGTTATCCAGCTTTCTTCATGCCTAGGAGTAACTACTTCTCTGTAACTCTTATCTATCACAGACTCTGCCTCCCGAATGATCCGAAGTTCATCCAGCTCCCACTCCAGTTCCCTAACACAGCATTGAAGGAGCAAGAGTTGGGTACACTTCCTGCAGATGTACGTGGATGGGATACTAATGGCATCTCTCACCTCAAACATCATGCAGGAGGTACATTCCTCTCCCTGTACTGCCATCCCTGCTAGTCCCTTAGAAAACACTCACTTACATAGCTGAGGGGGAAAAGTCCCTTCATTCCCAGAAACCGCTGCTCTCCGAGGTAAGCTTTTAAAGATTTAAATTAGTGATTTCCCAACAGGCCCCTGGTCTAAGTTCCTACTCTTCCTGCTGCTGAAAACAGAGGGCTCCGATGCTTGAGGTAAGCTTTTAAAGATTTAAGTTATGTATACCACAAACAACAGTGATCCCAGCACGGATCCCTGTGGAAAACCACTGGTCACAGTTCTTCATTTTGAGAAACTCCCCTCCACTACTACTCTCTGTCTCCTGCTATCCAGCCAGTTCTCTATCCATCCATCTAGTACACCATGGACACCATGTGACTTCACTTTCTCCATCAGCCTACCATGGGTAATCTTATCAAACATGTTACTGAAGTCCATGTATCTACAGCCCTTCCCTCATCAAAGAATTCTATTAAGTTGGTAAGACCTGACCTTCCCTGCAAAAAACCATGGTGGCTATCACTGATAAGCCCATTTTCTTCCAAGCGTAAATAGATCCTATCCTTCAGTATCTTCACCAGCAGCTTTCCTACCACTGACGTCAGGCTCACTGATCAATAACTACCTGGATTATCCCTGCTACCCTTCTTAACCAAGGGGTAAACATTAACAATTCTCCAGTCCTCCAGGACCTCACCTGTGTTCAAATATGCTGCAAATATATCTGTTAAGGCCCCAGGAATTTCCTCTCTTGCTTCCCTTAGTAACCTGGGAACGATCCCATCCGGACCTGGGGACTTGTCACCTTAATGCCTTTTCGAATACCCAGAACTTCCTCCCTCCTTATACTGACATGATCTAGAGTAATCAAACATCTATCCCTAACCTTAACATCCATCATGTCCCTCTCCTCGGTGAATACCGATGCAAAGTAACTCATTAAGAATCTCACCCATTTTCTCTGACTCCACGGATAGCTTACCTCCTTTGTCCTTGAGTGAGCCAACCCTTTCTCCAGTTACCCTCTTGCTCCTTATATATGAATAAAAGGCTTTGGGATTTTTCTTAACCCTATTTGCTAAAGATATTTCACAATCCCTTTTAGTCCTCTTAATTCCTCCTTTCAGATTGGTCTAACTTTTCTGACATTCTTCCAAAGCTTCATCTGTTTTCCAAGACCTAATGTATGCTTTTTCCTCTTAGCTAGTCTCACAATTTCACTGTCATCCATGGTTCCCTAATCTTGACATTTCAATCCCGAATTTTCACAGGGGCATGTCTGTCCTGCACTCTAATCAACCTCCCTTTAAAAGCCTCCCACATATCATATGTGGATTTACCTTCAAATAGCTGCTCCCAATCCACATTCCCCAGCTCCTGCTGAATTTTTCTATTATTGGCCTTCCCCCAATTTAGAGCTGAAAAATATGTTGCTGGAAAAGCGCAGCAGGTCAGGCAGCATCCAAGGAGCAGGAGAATCGACATTTCGGGCATAAGCCCTTCTTCAGAGGTTCCTGAAGAAAGGCTTATGCCCGAAATGTCGATTCACCTGCTCCTTGGATGCTGCCTGACCTGCTGCGCTTTTCCAGCAACACATTTTTCAGCTCTGATCTCCAGCATCTGCAGTCCTCACTTCCCCCAATTTAGCAATCTTCCTTTAGGTCGACTCTCGTCTTTGTCCATGAATATTCTAAAACTTACGGAATTGTGATCACTATTCCCAACTTAATCCCCTACTGAAACTTCAACCACCTGGCCAGGCTCATTCCCCAACACCAGGTCCAGTATGGCCCCTTCTCAAGTTGGACTATTTACATACTGCTCTATAAAACCCTCCTGGATGCTCCTTACAAATTCTGCTCCATCTAGACCTCTAACAGTAAATGAATCCCAGTCAATGTTGGGAAAATTAAAATCTCCTATCACCTGTTGCTCCTGCATCTTTCCATAATCTGTTTACATATTTCTGCTTCTATCTCACACTCCCTGTTGGGATGCCTGTCATACAGTCCCAACATTGTTACCACACCCTTCGTATTTCTGAGCTCTGCCCATATTGCCTCACCACGAGAGTCCTCCATAGTGCCCTCCTTCAGCACAGCTATGATATCCCCCCTGACCAGTAATGCAACTCATCCACCCCTTTTACCTCCCCCTCTATCCCACCTGAAGCATCTATATCCTGGGATATTTAGTTGCCAATCATTCTCTTCCCTGAAATAAGTCTCAGTAAAGCAATAACATCATACTCCCAGGTACTAATCGAAGCCCAAAATTCATCTGCCTTAGCTACTACACTTCTCAAATTAAAACAAATGCACCTTAGACCACCTGTCCCTTTGCATTCATCATCTGCTCCCTGCCTACTCTTCCCCTTAGTCATGCTGACTTCATTATCTAGTTCTTTACAGGCTTTTATTACTACTTCCTTACTGTCCACTAACCTCCTCATTTGATTCCCATCTGCCTGCCACATCAGTTTAAACCCTCCCCAACAGCATTAACAAAAGCACCCCAAGGACATTGGTTCCTGTCTGGCCCAGGTGTGGATCATCCAATTTGTAGTAGTGCCACCTTCACTATTGCCATAGAATGAACTGCACCAACCTGTCAAGGCTTCATTAGCAGTAAGGATTTGCCTTCCTGTACCTAGAAATACAAGGTATATAGGTGTATGAAAATACCATCAACAATTCACACAGCATCTTAACTTTGGCATATATCCTGTTGAGAAACTGGTTCAGATTTAATATTTATTTGAGGAATTGAGTTTGAATGTTTACAAAGATGTCTTTTTTTGTAAAAGGTTAATGTCAAACATTGAAATTTCTTTTACTATGGCTTATTGGAAATCATGTGACTTATAATAATTGTTGGTCTTGGTTGCTTGAACTAATTTCAGGAAAAATACTTGATCACTTTATGACTGGGTTTTAGGGCTACCTGTCTGAACAATGTTTGCATGCTTAGAGTTACTGTTTTGGAGGTAGGGGGAAACTTACAAGAACAAGCTGCTAAGCTTGTGTTTACTGTTTCTGAATCAGTGGTGGATTCAGTTTGAAATGTTCTTCAGAAAAACAGTGACTGAAATAACTTCTCAATATTGTATTTCATGAGCAAGTTGTGTCTACCAAGACCCTGGAGATAATCGTGTGTGATTAGTGAATTGGCCTTACAGCTAACACCATCAGATCAACGGATCTTGGAAGATTCTATGTCTTATCCCATTTTCCTTCAAGAATAACCACCCTTGGCAGGAAAGTGGTTTTCTTTTTTAATGTAAATCACTGCAGAGAGATATCTGTTTGTTTTCCTTTCACCTGAGTGTATGCTTTCTTTTTTGGTGTGCGGTTTAGATTATTTATATGAGAAGCATTACTATTTTCACTTGACAAAATTCTGCACCTTCATTATACATGAGTTGTTCTGCAATAAATTGACAATTTTGTTTCTACTAAAGCAACTTGTTTGATGTTTTCTCACTCTAATATAGGGAAAGAATATAATTTGCCATATTGGAACTTGAGGAAATATTCTTAAATTTATTTTGTAACACATAGAGCAATTGGATTAGAAAAAGGCAATCCACTCCTCCCAACTCAGTTGCAAAATACCTAATTTCTTAATTGTCACTGGGTCAATATCCTGGAATTATTTGGTAGCCATGATGTGAAGATGCCCGTGTTGGACGGGGGTGGACAAAGTCAAAAGTCACACGAAACCAGATTATTGTCCAACAGATTTATTTAAAATGACAAGCTTTCAGAGTGCTACTCCTTTGTCAGGTGAAGTGTCTTGGGACTTTTAACCTGGAATTATGTGCTAAACAAATTGGCAAATTTGTAACACTGTGTTTCAGGAAGAATGATAAATTATATGTCTTATGATCCTGCTCCACAACTACCTGATGAAAGAGCAGTGCTTTGAAAGCTAGTGCCTCCAAATAAACCTGTTGGACTATTACCTGATGTGTGATTTTTAACTTACAAGAAGAAAGCCCACCACCACATTCTCAGCAAAGCATTAAAGAATGAGCATCAGAATTAATTCATTAATCAGAATTGAAAATAACATACAGGATTTTTAAATTCATTCTTGAGATGTGGGCATTGCGGTCAGGGCCACAAGTTACTACCCATCCTTATTGCCTTAGAAATGGTGGTGGTGAGCTGTCCTCTTGAATCTGTAAAATAGGATTCCAATTCATCATCACCCATTTAATGTTAACACCAAAGATGAGTTTTGCTGCCTTTACCTAATCTTCATTGTCTTCTTCCTAAAGCTTCATGCTTTAAATCCTAAGCTTCGTGTCACATAATATATCATACTGTTTTCAGCTTATTGTTGCTGCGCATTTGGAATTTGATCCTTCACTCAGTTTCTTAATGTAAAGGAAAAGGAAGATTAAATAACTTAAGTTTAAGATAAAACATATTACTTTAAGTTATCAGGGGTTCTCTGCACACTACAAGATGATAAAATAATTTATATATGGTGATTTCCTGATATCAACCAAGCTATCTCAGTAGTTAACCAAGCAGAGAAGAGGAATGAGAAAACTCAGGAGAAACCTTTAATCTAGATCATTCTTTTATCCCATAGTAATCACTGGCTCAACCACTATATTAGCAAATTACAGCAGTAGGTTTCCACAATCAGGAAATAGTGCTTATTACTGGGGAACAATGATGGTGGGGGAAACTGAACTAAAGTTGTGGTTAATAAGCAACAAAGCATCTTGTATTTTTATGCAGTATACTAATAATTCAGCTACCGTTAACCACATTGACCCTTATTTCCACAAATTAATCTTGTAGACTTGCTTAAAATAATAACTCTTGAAATGTCAATGCATAGGAAATATATTGTGAAATCTGTAAAATTTCATCTTAGTTCCAGAATGATGTTTTCACATTCTTTACAGTTAAGTCACATAATCCTTTACAATGTGCACTGTTAAAGACACGAGTGAGCCCACTATGAACAGGAAATTTTAACATCTCAGCTTTCTCCAAGTTAACATTTCCCTATTTGCCAGAAATAATGTCAAAATAATTGGAGAGTGAAACAACACAATTACTTGTGAAATACTTGCCATATTTCATTATTTTCCTTCCAAAAATCGAAATAAAATACTGTATGGTGGTCCATACTTATTGCCAACAACACCTTGTACTACATGATATAAGCATCGTCCATTTTACATGACAATTATATTCAATATTCGAAACACCTCTTTTGATTTCTCAATCTTATTGGACCTTGAATGAAACTACCATCAAGTCCAAGTTTTTGGTAAGACATAGTTAAGGGCATGTATTGACATGTGCAATTGTGATAGTGTTACCACCACAAATATGTGATTAAGGGAGGGGCAGGACTAGCAACTCAATATTCCAGGGTATCGGATTTTCAAGCAAAAGTATCAAATGGAAGGTGGTGTTGTGTCAGCTACTGCATTGAGAAGGTGTGATATCCTGGAAGGATCTTCAAATGAGGCTTTATGGGTAGTGCTTATGAATAAAAAGAGGCCGTGACATTGTGGAATATGTATTATAGGCACCAAACAGCAAGCAATTGAGAAGAAGATATGTAGACAATTCACTGTGTTGTATCATAAAAATAGGGTAATTATACTTTGGGAATTTCAACTTCCCCAACATTAATTGGGATAGTTGTAGCATAAAGTAATTAGAGGGAGTGGATTACTTGAAATGGATTCAGGAGAGATTTTTATGTCATTGTGTAGAGGTCAACAAGGTATGGTGCAATGCTGGACATAATTCTGGGGAATGAAGTAGGTGGTCATGGTGCCTAAGTGGTTAGCACAGCACCAAGGACCCAGATCAATTCCATCCTTGAGTTACTATCAATGTGTACATACTTCCTGTGTCTGCATAGGTTTCCTCTGAGTGCTCTGGTTTCTTCCCACAGTCCAAAGAAGTGCAGGTTAGGTGGATTGGCTTTGCTAAAGTGCTCAAAGTGTCCAGGGATGTGCAGGATAGGTGGATTAGCCATGGGAAATGCAGGGTTACAAGGTGACGGTGGGTCAGGATGGGCTGTCCTTTGGAGGAGTAGTATGGACTCGATGGGTGGAATGATCTGTTTCCATGCTGTACGGATTCTACGAGATGTCAGTGGGGATGCACTTTAGTGTTACGACCACAACACAGTACAATTCAAGTTTGTTGTGGAAAGGAAAAAGATGGTCTCCAAAAAAAGATTTCGGAGGGAAGGAAGGCAGATTTTATTAGCGTGGCACAATCTGGCCAAAGTAAATGGGAACAGCTGCTCGTGGGAAAAGCTACTGCAGAACAGTGGAGTCCATTACAAAGGAAATGGGGAGAGTACAGGCCCATCGTGTTATCTTTAGGGTGAGTATCCAGTCCAGGAAAACCTGAAATGTAGGAATATTCAGGTCTAGAAAAGAAGCAAAAGACAGGCTTTTAAGAAGTGCAAAGGGAGCAAATCAACAGAGGCTCCAGTGGATTATAAAAAGTGCAACAGAAACAAATTGGAAGAGCAAAGAGGGGGCAAAGAAAGAACACTGGCAAGTAAATCAGGAAGATTCCCAATTCATTCGAGAAGTATATTAAGGGTAAGAGGAAAACGAGAGAAAGAGCACACCAACTAGGGACCAGTGGAGGGAGTAATCTGTCCATGGAGCCGGAGGATATTGGTAGGGTATATCACTCAAGGGAAGAGGAATGTAGGTACAGAATTCGAGAAGCTGGACTGTGACTTTCTTAAGCAGATTGATTTAGGGAGTGAAAAAGTATTGGAGCTATTGATAGGCTGAATTAAGGAAAAATCATGTTTTTTTAAAATCAGTCATGGTATGTGGGCATCATTGGCTGGAGTCCTTGAGAAGGTGGTGATCGGCTGCCTTCTTCAACTGCGGCAATCCATGTGCTGCACGTCGAACAACAATGTCACAAGGGAAGAAATTCCAGGTTTTTGACCCAGCAGCAACGAAGAAACAGTGATATATTTCCCAATCAGGAAGCTGAGTGGCTTGGAGGGGAATTTGCAGGCAGTGTGTTCTCCTGAATCTGCTGCTCTTGTCCTTCTAGATCGAAGAGAGGTAGGTTTGGAAGGTGCTGCCGAAAGAGCTTTGGTATTTCTGCAGTGCATCTTGTAGATAGTGCATGCTGTGGCTGCTAAGTGACAGTAGTGTAGTAATTGAATATTCGTGGATTTGGTTCAGGCTGCTTTGTCTGAATGGTGTCAACCTTCTTGAGTATTGTTCAAGCTGAACTCATCCAGGCAAATGGGGAGCATTCCATCACAATTCTGCCTTATACCCTGTAGATGGTGGAGGATTTGGGGAGTCAGGAGTTGAGTTACTTGTGGCACTATTCCTATCATCTGATCTGCTCTTGTAGTCACTGTATATTGCAAGTCCAATTGAGTTTCTAGTCAAAGGAAACCCCCAGGAAGTTGATAGTGGGAGATTCAGTGATGGTAATGTGATTGAATGTCAAGGGGCAATGATTAGAGTGTTTCTTATTGGACATGGTCATAGTCTGACATTTGTGTGGCACAAATGTCACTTGATATTTTTCAGTTAAAAATCACACAACACCAGGTTATAGTCCAACAGGTTTAATTGGAAGCACACTAGCTTTCGGAGCGACGCTCCTTCATCAGGTCTTTGAGCGTCGCTCCGAAAGCTAGTGTGCTTCCAATTAAACCTGTTGGACTATAACCTGGTGTTGTGTGATTTTTAATTTTGTACACCCCAGTCCAATACCAGCATCTCCAAATCATGATATTTTTCAGGATATTGTTTAGGTCTTGATGCTTTTGAACATGGACTGCTTCAGTATCGGAGTCGTTGCAAATGGTGCTGAATATCATGCAATCATCAACTACCATCCGCAATTCTGACCTTATGATGGAGGGAAGATGAAGCAGCTAAGGATATTTGGGCCGAGGACACTACCGAGGAACTCCAGCAGGGATGTCCTCGAGCTGGGATGACCGATCTCCATCAACAACAACCATCTTCCTCTTTGCCAGGTATGACATTAAAACCACCAGATAGATTGCTGCATATTCCCCACTTATCTGGATGGATGCAGTTCCAACACACTCAAGAAGCTTGCCAACATCCAGGACAAAGTAGCCTGCTTGATTGGCACCACATCCCTAAACATTCACTTCCTCTATCAACGAGGCTCAGAGCAGCAGTGTGTACCATCTACAAGATGCACTGCAGAAATTCACCAAAAAACCTTCGACAACACCTTCCAAACCCACAATCACTTCCATCTAGAAGGACAAGGGCAGCAGGTACATGAGAGCACCACCACTTACAAGTTCAATTCCAAATCACTCACCATCCTGACTTGGAAATATTTCATTGTTTCGTCACTGTCACCAGTTCAACGTGCTGGAATTCCCCCACAAAGGGCATTGCGGGTCAATCTACACCTCCTGAAAAGCAGCTAGGGGTGGGAAATAAATGCTGGCCAACCAGCAATGTCCACATCCCACAAGTGAATATTAAAAAAATGGACATCTAAAAGACCATAAGAAATAGAAACAGGAGTTGGACATTCACTCATAGAGCCATGGTGCCAGACAGTCATATAGGCAAAGAAACAGAACCTTGGGACCAACCAATCCATGCCAAACATAATTTCAAACTAAATGAGTCCCACTTGTCTACCCCGAACCATATCTGTCCAAACCTTTCCTGTTCATGTATTTATCCAAATGTATTTTAAATGTTGTAATTGTACCCACATTCACCACTTCCTCATTCCACCTGCAAACCACCCTCTATGTAAAAGACTTGTCCCTTTTTCAAAACTCTATCTTCTCACCTTAAAAATGTGCCCCTAGCCTTGAAATAGAACATAGAACATAGAAAAATACAGCGCAGTACAGGCCCTTTGGCCCTCAATGTTGCACCGATCCAAGCCCACCTAACCTACACTAGCCCACTATCCTCCATATGCCTATCCAATGCCCGTTTAAATGCCCATAAAGAGGGAGAGTCCACCACTGCTACTGGCAGGGCATTCCATGAACTCACAACTCGTTGAGTAAAGAATCTACCCCTAACATCTGTCCTATACCTACCACCCCTTAATTTAAAGCTATGCCCCCTCGTAATAGCTGACTCCATACGTCGAAAAAGGTTCTCATGGTCAACCCTATCTAAACCCCTAATCATCTTGTACACCTCTATCAAGTCACCCCTAAACCTTCTTTTCTCCAATGAAAACAGCCCAAGTGCCTCAGCCTTTCCTCATACGATCTTCCTACCATACCAGGCAACATCCTGGTAAACCTCCTCTGCACCCGTTCTAGTGCCTCCACATCCTTCCTATAGTATGGCGACCAAAACTGCACACAATACTCCAGATGCGGCCACACCAGAGTCTTATACAACTGCAACATAACCTGAGGGCTCCGGAACTCAATTCCTCTACCAATAAAAACCAGTACGCCATATGCCTTCTTCACCGCACTATTTACCTGGGTGGCAACTTTCAGAGATCTGTGTACATGGACACCAAGATCCCTCTGCTCATCCACACTACCAAGTATCCGACCATTAGCCCAGTACCCCATCTTTTTGTTACTCTTACCAAAGTGAATCACCTCACACTTAGCTACATTGAACTCCATTTGCCACCTTTCTGCCCAGCTCTGCAACTTATCTATATCCCGCTGTAACCTGACACATCCTTCCTCATTGTCAACAACTCCACCGACTTTCGTATCATCCGCAAACTTGCTCACCCAACCTTCTAGCCCCTCCTCCAGGTCATTTATAAAAATGACAAACAGCAATGATCCCAAAACAGATCCTGCGGAACACCACTAGTAACTGCACTCCAAGATGAACCTTTACCATCAACTACTACCCTCTGTCTTCTTCCAGCCGGCCAATTCCTAATCCAAACCTCCAACTCACCCTCAATGCCATACCTCCGTATTCTTTGCAGTAGCCTACCATGGGGAACCTAATCAAACGCCTTACTAAAATCCATATACACCACATCTACTGCTTTACCCTCATCTACCTCCTTAGTCACCTTCTCAAAGAATTCAATAAGGTTTGTGAGGCACGACCTGCCCTTCACAAAACCATGCTGACTATCCTTGATCACATTATTCCTATCCAGATGTTCATAAATCCTATCCCTTACAATTCCCTCTAAGACTTTGCCCACAACAGAAGTGAGACTCACCGGCCTATAGTTACTAGGGTTATCCCTACTCCCCTTCTTGAACAATTTGCTATCCTCCAGTCTTCTGGCACTATTCCTGTAGACAACGAGGACATAAAAATCAAGGCCAATGGCTCTGCAATCTCCTCCCTTGCTTCCCAGAGAATCCTAGGATAAATACCATCAGGCCCAGGGGACTTATCTATTTTCACCCTTTTCCAGAATTTCCAACACCTCTTCCCTACATACCTCAAAGCCGTCCATTCTAATTAATTATGACTCAATATTCACATCGGCAACAATGTCCTGTTCCTGAGTGAATACTGACGAAAAGTATTCATTCAGTGTCTCCCCAATCTCTTCAGCCTCCACACGCAACTTCCCACTACTATCCTTGACTGGACCTATTCCTACCCTAGTCATTCTTTTATTCCTGACATACCTATAAAAAGCCTTAGGGTTTTCCCTAATCCTACCAACGAAGGACTTTTCATGTCCCCTCCTTGCTGCTCTTAGCTCTCTCTTCAGAACCTTCCTGGCTACCTTATAACTCTCAATTGCCCCAATTGAACCTTCACGCCTCATCTTTACATAGGCCGCCCTCTTCCCTTTAACAAGGGATTCCAATTCCTTATTAAACCACGGCTCCCTCACACGACCCTTTCCTCCCTGCCTGACAGGTACATACTTATCAAGGACACTCAATAGTTGCTCCTTGAACAAGCTCCACATATCAATTGTGCCCATGCCTTGAAGCCTACTTTTCCAAGCCACGCATCCTAAGTCGTGCCTCACCGCATCATAATTTCCCTGCCCCCAGCTATAACTCTTGCCCTGCAGTGCACACTTATCCCTCTCCATCACTAGAGTAAAAGTCACCGAATTGTGGTCACTGTCCCCAAAGTGCTCACCTACCTCCAATTCTAACACCTGGCCTGGTTCGTTACCCAGAACCAAATCCAGTATGGCCTCACCTCTTGTTGGCCTGTCTACATATTGTGTCAGGAAACCCTCCTGCACACATTGGACAAACACCGAACCATCTAACGAACTCGAGCTATAGCTTTCCCAGTCAATATCTGGAAAGTTAAAGTCCCCCATAACAACCACCCTATTACTTTCACTCTTCTCCTGAATCATCCTCGCAATCCTTTCTTCTACGATTCTAGGACTGTTAGGAGGCCTGTAGAAAACTCCTAACAGGGTGACCTCACCTTTCCTATTCCTAACCTCAGCCCAAACTACCTCAGATGGCGAGTCTTCATCCATCGTCCTTTCCACCGCTGTAATACTATCTTTGACAAGCAATGCCACACCTCCCCCTCTTTTACCCCCACCTCTGACCCTACTAAAACATTTAAACCCTGGAACCTGCAACAGCCAATCCTGTCCCTGTTCTACCCATGTCTCCGTAATAGCCACAACATCGAAATCCCAGGTACCAACCCACGCTGCAAGTTCACCTATCTTATTTCGTATACTTCTTGCATTGAAGTATGCACACTTCAAGCCACTTTCCTGTTTACAGGCACCCTCCTCTGAGATTGATGCCATGTTCCTAACCTCCCTACACTCCAGGTCCTGCACCCTAAAGCTACAGCCTAGGTTCCCATGCCCCTGCAGAGTTAGTTTAACCCCCCCCCCCCCCAAGAGCACTAGCAAACCTCCCCCCAAGGACACTGGTGCCCCTCAGGTTCAGGTGTAGACCATCCTGTTTATAGAGGTCCCACCTTCCCCAGAAAGAACCCCAGTTATCCAGATACCGGAATCCCTCCCTCCTGCACCATCCCTGTAGCCACGCATTCAACTGTTCTCTCTCCCTATTCCTCGACTCTCTATCACATGGCACGGGTAACAAACCAGAGACAACAACTCTGTTTGTTCTAACTCTGAGCTTCCAACCTAGCTCCCTGAAAGCCTGCCTAACATCCTCAGCCCTCCTCCTACCTATGTCGTTGGTGCCAATGTGGACCACGACTTCAGGCTGCTCCCTCTCCCCCTTAAGGACCCGGAAAACACGATCAGAGACATCACGTACCCTTGCACCTGGGAGGCAACATACCAAACGTGAGTCTCTCTCGCCCCCACAGAACCGCCTATCTGTGCCCCGAACTATCGAGTCCCCAATTACTATTGCTCTGCTCTTCTCCACCCTTCCCTTCTGAGCAACGGGGACAGGCTCCGTGCCAGAGGCCTGAACCCCATTACTTACCCCTGGTAAGTCGTCCCCCCCACAAGTATCCAAAACGGTATACTTGTTCTTGAAGGGAACGGCTGCAGGGGGTCCCTGCACTGGCTGCTTCCTCCCAGTCCCCCTCACTGTCACCCATCTGTCTGCAATCTTTGGAGTTACTACTTCCCTAAAGCTCTGATCTATGACCCCCTCTGCCTCCCAAATGATCCTCATCCAACTCCAGCTCCAGTTCCCTAACATGGTCTTGGAGGAGCTGGAGATGGGTGCACTTCCTGCAAGTGTAATCAGCAGGAACGACCATGGCATCCCTCACCTCAAACATGTTGCAAGAGGAACATTGCACTGCCTTCACTGCCATCCCTCTAAAAGTAATCTTTTAAAAAAAAAATAGGTCTAAAGAATAGAACAAGCAAAATGCAGCACTTACCTACTTACCACAACGGGTCTTATTATTAGGTTAGAGGAGGAGGGAGTGTGTAGTGCCTCGGGTTCCTCTCCTGCGCGCTTTTATCGGAAAAAAAAAACCAACCCAGGTAAGCTTGCGCTACACCAGCTTCCGGCTGCCCCTCTGGTCGTTGTCACTTCCCCCTGCTGCTCCCGCTCTTTCTGTGAAGAGAAAAAAAAACACCGCTGCCCGCTACCGGTAAGTAATTTTAAAACAAACTGTCTCACCTTAGCTGTAGGCTTCCGGGTTCGTTTAAACTCAGCTGCTGCTCGCACTCAAAAAGAAAATCCCCCATTTTAGGGAAAAGAGAACTATCCCTTATCAATACCCCTTATTAGTTTATAAACTTCGATAAGTTCTTCTCTTGACCTCCTAAACTACAGTCAAAAAAGCCCCAGCATACTCAGCCTTTCTTTATGACTCAAATCTTCCATTACTAGCAACATCCTGGTAAATCTCTTTCTGAACCCTCTCCAGCTTAATAACATCCTTCCTATAACTGGGTGACCAGAACTTGACATAGTATTCTAGAAGAGGCATCACCAATGTCCTGTACTACCTAAACGTGACTTTCCAACTCCTATACTCAAAGCACTGAGCAATGAAGGCAAGCTGCTTTTTTAACTACCCTGTCTGCATGTGACACAAACTTCAAAGAATTATGTACCTGAACCACTAGGTCCCTCTGTCCCACAAACCTGCTCCGCCGTTCAATAGAATCATAATTGATCCAACATTCCTTAAGTCTACCCTCCTATCTTTTCCCTATAGCCCTTGATTTCCCATACTGATCAAGAATCTATCTATCTCAGCCTTAAATATACACAAAGACTCGAGCCCCACAGTTCTCTATGGCAAGGATTATCATAGACTCACAACCCTCTGAGAGAAGAAATTTTTCCCTATTTCAGTCTTGAATTGATGACTCTTTTATTTTAGACTATACCCTCTCATCCTAGGCTCTCCCATGAGTCATACTATCCTCTCAGCATTTATCTTGTCAAGCCCCTTAACAATTCTACGTGTTTCATTCTTCTAAAGTCCAT
Source organism: Chiloscyllium plagiosum (assembly GCF_037043375.1). Classification (NCBI taxonomy): domain Eukaryota; kingdom Metazoa; phylum Chordata; class Chondrichthyes; order Orectolobiformes; family Hemiscylliidae; genus Chiloscyllium; species Chiloscyllium plagiosum. The sequence goes on from NW_028270143.1 coordinate 91,854,235, forward strand.
TCTTCACATTCTAAACTCATCCATGTACACCTTTCCTGAACTGCTTCCAATCAAACAATGTCTTTACTTAAATAAGGGAACCAAAACTCTTCATAGTACTACAGGTGTGATCTCTCTAGCACTTTGTACAGTTGCAGTAAATAAGACTTCCTTACTGTTATACTCCAACCTCCTTGAAATAAGGGCCAATATTCCATTAGTCTTCCTTATTGCCTCCTGCACCTGTTTGCTAGCTTCCTGTGTTTTGTGCACAAGTATCCTCAAGTCTTTTTATATATTGCAGCTTCCAGCAGCTTTTTTTCATTTAAATTATATTCTGTTCTTTTGTTCTCCTCCAAAATGAATAACTTCACATTTTCCCACATTGTACCTCATTTGCCAATGTTTTGTCCGCTTACTTAACCTTTCAATATCTCATTGTAAACTATTTGTTTTCCTCTTACAACTTGCTTTTCCATCTGCTTTTATGTTGTCCGTAAATCTAGCTACAGTACATTCACTTCCTTCCTCCAGGTCATTAATATTTATTGGAAACAGTTGTGATACCAGCACGATCCATTTGGAACTTCACTAGTTACAGGTTGCCAACCTGAAAGACAACCCCTTATCCCCATTCACTGTTTCTTGACCACTAGCCAATTCTCTATCCATGCCAATATGCTATCTCCAACACCACAGGCTCTTATCTTATTCCTTAATCTTTTGTGAGGTACCTTCTGGAAGTCCAAATGCAAAACATCTACTAGTTCCACTCTATCCACTCAGGTTGAGACTTCCACTTGCTGAGATATTTGTGTCATCGATAGTCAGAGGTGAGATGCCAGAAGACGGGGAATTGGCTAATGTGGTGCCACTATTTAAGAAAGGTGGTAAGGAAAAGCAAGAGAACTATAGACGAGTGAGCCTGATAACAGTGGTGGGCAAGTTGTTGGAGGGAATCCTGAGGGACAGGATTTACATGTATTTGGAAAGGTAAGGACTGATTAGGGATAGTCAGCATGGCTTTGTGCGTGGGAAATCATGTCTGACAAACTTGATTGAGTGTTTTGAAGAAATAACAAAGAGGATTGATGAGGGCAGAGTGTTAGACGGGATCTATATAGAGCTGAAAAAGCCCTGAAGAAGGGCTTGTGCCCGAAACGTCGGTTCACCTGCTCCTTGGATGCTGCCTGACCTGCTGCGCTTTTTCAGCAACACATTTTTCAGCTCTGATCTCCAGCATCTCCAGTCCTCACTTTCCCCGAGGGATCTATATAGACTTCGGTAAGATGTTCGACAAGGTTCCCCATGGGAGACTGGTTAGCAATGTTAGATCTCATGGAATACAGGGACAACTAGCCATTTGGATACAGAACTGGCTCGAAGGTAGAAGACAGAGGATAGTGGTGGAGGGTTGTTTTTCAGCCTGAAGGCCTGTGACCAGTGGTGTGCCACAAGGATCAGTGCTGGGTCCACTGTTTTTCATCATTTATATAAATGATTTGGCGTGAACATAGAAGGTATAGTTAGTAAGTTTGACACCTAAATTGGAGGTGTACTGGACAGCGAAGAAGGTTACCTCAGAGTACAACAGATCTTAATCAGATGGGCCAACGGGCTGAGGAGTGACAGATGGAGTTTAATTTAGATAATGCGAGATTCTGTATTTTGGAAAAGCAAATCAGAGCAGGACTTATACACTTAATGGTAAGGTCTTAGGAAATGTTGCTGAACAAAGAGACCTTCGAGTGCAGGTTCATAGTTCCTTGAAAGTAGAGTTGCAGGTAGACAAGATACTGAAGGAGGCATTTGGTGTACTTTCCTTTATTGGTCAGAGCATTGAGTATTGGAGTTGGGAAGTCATGTTGCAGCTGTACAGGACATTGGCTGGGCCATTTTTGGAATATTGTGTGCAGTTCTGGTGTCCTTCCTGTTAGAAGGATACTGTGAAACTTGGAATGGTTCTGAAAAGATTTACAATGATGTTGCCAGGGTTGGAGGATTTGAGCTAAAGGGAGAGGCTGAATAGGCTGGGGCTGTTTGCCCTGGAGCATCGGAGGCTGAGGGGTGACCTTATAGAGTTTATAAAATCATGAGGGGCATGGATAGGATAGATATGCAAAGTATGTTCCCTGGGGTGGAGGAGGGATTAGTGGGCATAAGTTTAGGGTGAGAGGGGAAAATATAAAAGGAACTTAAGAGGCAACGTTTTCACACAGAGGGTGGTGCACGTATGAATTGAGCTGCCAGAGGAAGTGTGTGGAGGCTGGTACAATTTCAGCTTTTAAAGGGTATTTGGATGGGTATATGAATAGGAAGTGTTTAGAGGGATATTGGCAAGTGCTGGCAAATGGAACTAGATTAGGTTAGGATTTCTGGTCGGCATGGATGAATTGGACCAACAGATCTGTTTCTGTGCTGTACATCTCTATGACTATGACTCTATTAGCCAGATATGATCTCCCTTTCAAGAAGCCATGCTGACTCTGTTTGATGTTTGGTGCTTGATGTCAAATCAGCCTTGATCCTAATGAATGGTTGAGCAGACTCAAGCGGTCAAACTGCCTACCTCTTATGGTCTTATGCCCTTATCTTATAACCACTGAATTAAGGCCACATTGGGGTGGTTGGAGAGGGGATGGATGTGGGAAGGGTGGTTAATAGGAGGATGTTTAGTGGCATGTTAAGGCAGAGTTATTAGAACCCATATCTCAGTTCTCTGAAACTTTGTCCCAGTTGTTTTAGAAGCTGTTAGACTTTCTAGCCCTGGCCCTACCCATTTTGCCCATGCTACATTCATGGACATCTCAATTCTTCTATTAATTCACTATGTCCCCTCATAACTCTATGTTGCCTATATGATTGCCTACCCTGTATCCACCATGAGCAGAAAACAGGAACTATGTGGAAATAAAGAAAATAACCCTTTACAATCCAATACTTCTGTCACCAATTGTATACTTGGTCATGGAAAACCTCCTATTCATGGAACCAATATCTAAATCATGTCAATTACAGTCATTTCTTCTCTCACACGATGGTTGTGTTCTTGTGCAACCCCGAGCTGTATAAAAATCGTGTAATTAAAAATAGTACTTAAAGTGTTGGCAATAGTCTCCCGCCTATTGGAAGGATGTTTTAAAACCAGAAAAGGTTGGAGGGTTTGAGCTTTAGGGAGAGGCTGACTAGACTGGAACTGTTTTTCATGGAGCTTCAGAGGCTGAGGGGTGACCTTATAAAATTAGGAGGAGCATGGATAGGGTAAATAGACATGGTCTTTTCTCTGGTGTGGGGGAGTCCAGAACTAGAGGGCATAAGTTTAGGGTGAGAGGGGAAAGATTTAAAAGGGACCTAAGGGGCAACTTTTTCATGCAAAGGGTGGTGCATGTATGGAATGAGCTGCCAGAGAAAGTTATGGAGGCTGGTACAATTACAAAATTTAAAGGACATCTGGATGGGTGTAGGAGGGTTTGGAGGGATATGGGCCAAGTGCTGGCAAATGGACTAGACTAATTTAGGATATTTGGTCGGCAGAGACAAGTTGGACCGAAGGGTCTGTTTCCATGCTGTACACCTCTATAACTCTATGACAGGTTTTAAAAGTTCACGCTTTAGAAACTGTGTCCCCTATTCGTCAATCGCATTACAGCCAATTCGCATTGATGAAGTGCATGTTATAGCAGAATAACCTGTAGCTAAAATATTACAAAAACATACAAAATTTATATTCAGTAGCTACATCAAAATGGCTTATTCTTCAATAGCCTATTTAAGTTATCAATCAATCTGTGAACTCAGAAGCCCTTCTAATGTAATATTTTAGTAGTTTTTTGAAATTCAGCTGAGCATTGAATTGAATTGAATTAGCTTTACGGTTACGTATACTCAACATGTAAAGTAAAAAGTTTATATGTCACCACTTACAGCGCCGTCTTAGGTACAAAGTTACCGAGGTACAGCTTATTTAGTTACAAGACCTTAGAAAATAGAGAAATAAAATGTCCAGCTATTGCAGAAATAAAAGTCGAGGACAGGGGTCACCACGCCGGGTGTGAGGATCACGAGGTTGGGAGATGGCTCCAACTATCACACCAGGACAAGAAGATAACACACTGGGGCTGCCTCGCCATGCCAGAAGGCGCAACACCAGGTGGGGAGGTTTGCCATGAAGGCTGGGAGACTATCTCATCAAAGAACAAAGAACATTTACAGCCAGCAACAGGCCCTTCGGCCCTCCAAGTCTGAGCTGAGCCAAATCTACTGTTTAAGCCTGTCGCCCAATTCCTAAACATCTGTAATCTTCTGCTCCCCACCTACTTATGCATCTGTCCGGACGCATCTTAAATGAATCTACCGTGCCTGCCTCTACTACCTCTGCTGGCAACGCGTTCCAGACACCCACCACCCCCTGTGTAAAGTACTTGCTGCGTGTACCCCCCTTAAACTTTTCACCTCTCACCTTGAAAGCATGACCTCTCATTATTGAATGTTTCACCCTGGGAAAAAGCTTATCTCAAAGTTCAGTAACTTTTTTTCAGAAAAACTCTACTAATAACTTATGCAGGTGTTTTTTCCACGTTTGAATAGCAAATTTTTTTTTAAAATGTACGTATCATGACACATAAACTCCTTATCTTCAAGAATGTTTATGTCTACTCCATAAATTTGTGATTCCCAATCTACAGGTTAAGATCTTGAAAGAGCCAAAATAAGGTGTGTTTGAACTTAGATAACTTAGATAACCTTCCTGAGTTCAGATTACCTTTTTCCCTTAATCACAATCTGCCAGAAGAAAATATAGCGATAAAAAGGTTGAGCATGATTTTGAGCATTCATGTGACACCTATCATTTTTAATGGTCTGTAGAATCTTCCAAACTCTGTAAAAATCCAACTTTGAGTATCAGTCTGGTCTGTTTCCTCTAAATCTTTTCCAGAATGCTAATTTTTTAAAATATGTCTGTACAGTAATATTGGCCCAAATATTGCAGTGTATTTGTACAAAAGCCAATTTAACCCAGTGAAAGAGAGGTGAAGGAATCTCACTGCAGGGTAACTGTGTCTCAGTCTTTTGAAAGGGTTATTACAGTTGGTTCACCATATGGTTAGTACAGGGAGTTTAGATAGTAAGTCAGGTGGGGTGGGAGGGTGTGTGTGTGCTATTTGTGAGAAAGTAGTAACCCGTAACTTGAAGGTAATGAATTAAAATTTAACTTATAAGCTAACAGCCAATAGAGGGTTAGTCATGTCAGTTGGTGGGATTTTGTGCTCCGCCTGCAGGATGTGGTCAATTATGGACACTGAGAGCATCTCTGATAATTACATCTGCAGGAAATGTAGCCAGCTTCAGCTGCCAACTGACTGAATGGATCAGCTTGAGCAGCAGTTGGAGACGCTAAAGAGAACACAAATGGCAGAGGGTCCCCTGGAAGCGTCCCCCTGTCAAACGAGTAGAAGTGGGGTAGAAGTGACCTGTACAAAAAGGACGAATTCCACCTGAATTGGAAGGGGACTGATTTGTTCGAGCTGCTCAGGAGGATTTAAATCAGTAATGGGGGTGTGGCACCCAAAGAGATACTGAGGAAAGAGATAAATCTGAGACTGGTACAGTTGAGAAAAAAAGCGAGTCAAACAGTCAGGGCAGGCAGGAACAAAGCAGCGAACAAGATAGGACTGATAAATTAAACAGCATTTATTTCAATGCAAGAGGGCTAACAGGGAAGGCAGATGAACTCAGAGCATGGTTAGGAACATGGGACTGAGATATCATAGCATTGACAGAAATGTGGCTCAGCGATGGACAGGACTGGCTGCTTAATGTTCCAGGATACAAATGCTATAGGAAGAATAGAAAGGGAGGCAAGAGAGAAGGGGCGTGGCCTTTTTGATAAGGGATAGCAAGACAGCTGTACTTAGGGAAGATATTCCTAGAAATACATCCAGGAAAGTTATTTGGGTGGAACTGAGAAATAGGAAAGGGATGATGACCTTCTTGCGATTGTATTATTGACCCCCTAATAGTCAGAGGGAAATTGAGAAACATATTTTTAAGGAGATTTCAGTTACCTGTAAGAATAATAGGGTGGTTATGATAGGGGATTTTAACTTTCCAAACATAGACTAGGACTACCAAAGTGTTAAAGGTTTAGATGGACAGTAATTTGTTAAGTGCTTACAAGAAAAGTTTCTGACTCAGTATGTGGATGTATCACAAGAGAAGGTGCAAAACGTGACCTACTCTTGGGAAATAAGACAGGGAAGGTGACTGAGGTGTCAGTGGGGGAGCACTTTAGAGCCCATGACCATAATTCAATTAGTTTCAAAACTGTGATGGAAAAGGATAGGCCAGATCTAACAGTTGAAGTTCTAAATTGGAGATAGGCCAACTTTGTCGGTAGTCAGCAAGAACTTTCAAAAGCTGATTGGGGGCAGATGTTCACAGGTAAAGGGACGGCTGGAAAATGGGAAGCCTTCAGAAATGAGATAATGAGAGTCCAGAGACAGTACATTCCTGTTAGGGTGAAAGGAAAGGCTGGTAGGTATAGGGATGCTGGATGACAAAAGAAATTGAGGTGAAAATGTGTTGCTGGAAAAGCGCAGCAGGTCAGGCAGCATCCAAGGAGCAGGAGAATCGACGTTTCGGGCATGAGCCCTTCTTCAGGAATGAGGAAATTGAGGGTTTGGTTAAGGAAAAGAAGGAAGCAAATGTCATGTGTAGACAGGAGAGTTCAAGTGAATCCTTAGAACTGTAAAAAGGCAGTAGGAGTATACTTAAGAGGGAAATCAGGAGGGCAAAAAGGGGACATGGAATAGCTTTGGCAAATAGCCTTAAGGAGAATCCAAAGGTATTATATAAATACATTAAGGACAAAAGGGTAACTAGGGAGGGAATAGGGCCCCTCAAAGATCAGCAAGGCAGCTTATGTGTGAGGCCGCAGGAGATGGAGAAGATACTAAAAGAGTATTTTGCATCAGTGTTTACTGTGGAGAAGGACATGGAAGATATGAAGTGTGGGGAAATAGATGGTGACATCTTTAAAAATGTCCATGCTACAGAGGAGGAAATGCTGGATGTCTTGAAACACATAAAGGTAGATAAATCCCCAGGACCTGATCAGGTGTACCCTCAAACTCTGTGGGAAGCTAGGGAAGTGATTGCTGGGCCTCTTGCTGAGATATTTGTAACATCCATAGTCACAGGTGAGGTGCCAGAAGACTAGTTTGGCTAACATGGTACTATTATTTAAGAAAGATGATAAGGACAAGCCAGGGAACTATAGACCGGTGAGCCTGACGTCGATGGTGGGCAAGTTGTTGGAGGGAATCCTGAGGGACAGGATTTACACGTATTTGGAAAGTAAAGGACTGATTAGGGATAGTCAACATGACGACACTGTGACCACAGACCTGTGGTGTGTCACAAGGATAGGTGCTGGGTCCACTACTTTTTGTAATTTATTTAAAAGATTTGGATGTGAACATAGGAGGTATAGTTAGAAAGTTTGCAGATGACACCGGAATTGGAGGTGTATTGGACAACGACGAAGGTTAACTCAGATTACAATAGGATCCTGATCAGATCGGCCAAACAGCTGAGAAGTGACAGATGGAGTTTAATTTAGATAAATGTGAGGTGCTGTGTTTTGCGAAAGCAAATCTTAGCAGGACTTATACACTTAATGGCAAGGTCCTTAGATGTGTTGCTGAACAAAGAGACCTTGGAGTGCAGGTTCATAATTTCATGAAATTGGAGTCACAGGTAGATAAGATAGTGAAGAAGGTGTTTGGTATGCTTTCCTTTATTGGTCAGAGTATTGAGTACAGGAGTTGGGAGGTCATCTTGCAACTGTACAGGACGTTGGTTAGGCCACTTTGCAATTCTGGTCTCCTTCCTATCAGAAGGATGTTGTGAAACTGGGTTCAGAAAAGATTTACAAGAATGTTGCCAGGGTTGGAGGATTTTAGCTACAGGGAGAGGCTGAGTAGGCTATAGAATCATGAGGGGCATGGATAGGATAAATAGACAGTCTTTTCCCTGGAATGGCAGAGTCCAGAACTAGAGATCATAGGTTTAGGGTGAGAGGGGAAAGATATAAAAGGGACCTAAGGGGCAACATTTTCATGGAGAGGGTGGTGTGTACATGGAATGAGCTGCCAGAGGAAGTGGTGGAGGATGGTACAATTGCAACATTTAAAAGGCATCTGGATTGGTCTATGAATAGGAAGAGTTCAGAGGGATGTTGGCAAAGTGTTGGCGAATGTGACTAGTTTAGATTGGGATATCTGGTCAGCATGGACCAGTTGGACTGAAGGGTCTGTTTCCATGCTGTACATCTCCAAGACTATGACTCGATAAGTATTCCGTTTGGATACAAATGAGGGGGTGGCCCATCAGGTGACTGCAGCAGCAACCAGAGCAATGGTAGCTTGACTGGCCTGCTGTACATTGGGGAGTGACAAAGCCTAATAGAGCAATAGTAATTGGAGACTCAATCATCAGGGGCACAGATAGGCACTTCTGCGGACGTGAGAGAGATTCCTGGATGGTATGTCGCCTCCCTGCTGCCAAGGTCACGCAATAATCTGAGCAGGTACAGGGAATCCTGAAATGGGATGGTAAACAGTCAGAAGTCATTGTCTATATTGGCACAAGAGATATGTAGCTGGATTTTTGAAAGGTGTGAAAATAACAGGGTTGTTATGGTGAGTGATTTTAACTTACCCATATTGACTAGGGTTTGGATGGGGAGCAATTTGTTAGGTGTGTCCAGGAGGAGTTTTGAAACAGTGTGTGGACAGTCCAATGAGGGAGGGACCATACTGCTTTGGTATTAGGAAATAAGCCCAGCCAGGCAATCAAAGTTTCAGAGGGGGAGCATTTTGGGAATATTGACCATAAATCAATAAGTTTTCAGATCCTTATGGATAATGACAAGAGTGAACCTCAAATGAAGGTGTTAAACTGGAGGAAGGCCAACTATAACCGAATTAGGCAAGAATTGAAGAATATAGATTTTCAGAGTGGCTGTTTGAGTGTAAATCCTCATCTGACATATGGACCATTACAGTGCAGGATAGGTATGTTCCTGTGCAAATGAAGGACAGGAATGGCAGGATTCAGAGTAACAGGGAAATTATCAGCTTAGTCAAAAAAAACCTAAAGTCCAGACAACTAAAAACAGACAAAGTCCTTGAAGAATATAATGAAAGTCAAAAGTAGGAAGGAGCTCAGATGGGGAGTTAGGAGGGCTAAATGGGCTATGAAATGTCATTAGCTAACAAGGTTAAGGAAAATCCCAAAACATTTTACACATATATTAGGAGCAAGAGGGTAGCTAAGGAATAAGTAGGCCCACTCAAGAATAAAGAAGGGGGGGGGTTGTGTGTGGAGCGAAAGGAAAATGTTGAGATCCTTCATGAGTGCCTTACGTTGGTATTCACTAAAGAGAGGATGTTGAGCTTAGGAAAAGGTGTGTGAATTCTCTCAAAGAAAGAATTGTTGGGTATCTTGAAATATGTTAAGATAGACAATTCCCCAGGGTCATACAGGATCTATCCCAGGATGCTGTGAGAGGCAAGGGAGGAAATAGCTGGAACCTTAACAGATAACTTTTCCTCCTCTTTGGTCTCATGGAAAGTTCCAGAGGACTGAAGAATGGTCAATGTTAGTGATCGGCAGCATGGGTTTGTGCAGGGAAGGTCCTTTCTCATCAACTTGATTGAGTTTTTTGAGGAGGTGACAAGAATGATTGGTGTGGAAAGGGCAGTGGATGTTGTCTACATGGACTTTGGTAAGGCATTTGATGAGGTATCTCTTGGAAGGCTGGTACAGAAGTTAGAGTCTCATGGGATCCGAGGTGAGCTGGCTAGATGGATACAAAATTGGCTTGGTCTTAGAAGACATAGAGTAGCCGTGGAAGTGTGCTTTCCAGAATTAGATCAGTAATGAGTGGTGTTCTGTAGATATCAGAGCTGGGGCCTTTGTTGGTTGTAATATATATAAATGATCAGGAGGAAAATGTAGGTGATCTGATTTGTAAGCTGGCAGATGACACCAAACTTGGCAGAGTTGCAGATAGTGAGAATGATTGTCAAAGGATATAACAGCATATGGATATATTATATCTATTATAGATTAGATAGATTGGGCACAGAAATGGCAGATGGAGTTTAATCTGGATAAATATGAGGTCATGCATTTTGAAAGATCAAATTCAGTTGCAAATTACACAATAAATGGCAGAACCCTTTGGAGCATTGACATAGAGAGAGATCTGGGCATACAGGTCCACAAATCCCTGAAAGTGGCAACACAGGTGGATAAGCTGGTCAAGAAAGTATACAGCATGCTTGTCTTTATCGGCTGAGGCATCAAATATAAAAGTTGGCAAGTTATGTTACAGCTGTACAAAATGAGAGACCACATTTAGAATATGGCGTGCAGTTCTTATCACCACACTACCAGAAGGACATGGATGCTTTGGAGAGGATGCACAGGAGGTTTACCAGGATGTTCCTTGGTCTGGGCAGTTTTATTTATGAGGAAAAGTTGGATAAACTCAGATTGTTTTCATTGGAAAGATAGAGGCTGAGGGATGACCTGTTAGAGGTCTACAAAATTATGGAAGGGTGGATAGCCAGAGACTTTTTCCCAGGGTGCAAAGGTCAACTACAAGAAGGCACAGGTTCAAAGTGAGGGGGAGAATTTTTCACACAGAAAGTGGTAGATGCCTGAAACTGGAGGTGCCAGTGGAGGTGGTGGAAACAGGCATGTTAGCAATATGTAAGGTGTATCTTGATAGACACATGAATCAGAGGCGAACAGAGGGACAGAAACCGCATATTGGCAATAAGGATTAGGAATCAGTGCAGGATTAGTAGGCTGAAGGGCCTGTTCCTGTGGCTGTATTATATTGTTCTCTGTAAGATGTTCATTGTTTAATATTGTTAGTAAGTATAAAACAGTCTCTCTTTCCTTTATCTGCATGTATTTGACACCAACTGAGAAGCCAGGCAGCACCTCCTCAGCACTGTTCGGGAGCATTAGCCTTGATTTTTGTCCACAAATTCTGAAGTAGAACTAAAATCCACAACCTCCTATTTTAGTAACAAGAATGCTACTTACGGAGCTACAGCTGACACCACATGGCTATATTATCAATGGATCCCTACCTCCTGATTTTGATTCCCTCATCTTTTTAGCTGCTTGAAATCATAGTGGGTTTTTGCACTATAGATAATGGCATCAATATGATTTTTGTTTTAAATCTGTTTTTCATTTAATTATAGTAAGTTAATGGACTGGAACTTTCTCTCAAGGTACACAGACAGGTTCCGCCAAAATTCACTCTGGTTTCCAAACTGACTACACAGATTGTATTTACATAGAAATGTCATGTCAATCTTATTGACTTACAAAGGAATGTAAAAACTGTTGGGCCCTCTTGTGGTACAGTGGCAGTGTCCCTACCTCTAGACCAAGAGGCTCAGGTTCAAGTCCTAGCTGCTCCAGAGGTATATAATAACAGGTTAATTAGAAAAATAAATAGGTTAAATCAGCATAAACAACTGGGACCCGTGGAAATTGTGTTGCTCCTGCGAATGTTTCTCTTTAGATATGAAAAGTAATATCTGAAGCCAATCAAATCATAATTTATGTAGATGTGGCACACCATGTGTAAAAGTACAATCATGAAAGCTTTCCAATTTTCAAGTAATCCATTCCAGTGTTAAAGAAATTAATTCAAAGATAGGGTGCAATGAGTCTCAGTAAAATTAAAATAATAAACTCAAAATATCAAAATAAAAAATATTATAATATGATCTTCAATGTAGTTGTGCTTAAAAGTTTGGGTGTTGATTTATATTCCATTTTAAACAATGTAAATTCGTAGTTGCATTCTCCCTTTTGTATATAGGGCACAGGTACACAAATGAACATTGGAGAACATTAAAAATTATAAAGAGCATACGAAATAGAAGCAGGAGGACATTTATCTCCTCAAGCCTTCCTCAACATTCTATAATCAAGATTGATCTCTCCCAAGCCTCAACTCCTCTTCCATTTCTCACAGCCTTCAATTCTTTGATATTTCAAAACAGAGGGTAGATAATTCACTACTCTCTGTGAAATAATACCAAAGTCACCCTTTACTTCCACATGGAAAGTCCTTTACATTGATCCAGCTCCCAGAATTAACAAGATGTCTGACACTTTTGTACTTATCTGTCAGCCAGGGCTCACTGATTGGACCAGCTTAACAGCCCCAACCAGGGAACTCATATTCTATGAGGTCCACCTGGCTGATCTCATTGCAATCACTGTACTCTGAAAGAAAAATTCCTTTGCATCTCAGTTTTAAATGAATGTTCAGTTATTCTGTAATGATGTTCCTTATTTCAAGATTACCTCACTCGTGAAAACATCTTCTCAATATTTACTTTGTCAAGTCCCCTCAAGATTTGTAGGTTTCAAAAAATCAACTCTCATTCTCCTAAACTCTAATGAATAAAGCTCTAATATGTTTACCTCTTCTTGATAATTCAAGCCCTTCATTCCAGAATTAGCCCAGTTTGTCTCCTTTGATAGTACCTCTAGTACCAGTATGTCCTTTCTTAAATATGGAGACCAAAACTGCACACTGCTCCATATGCAGCCTCACCAATACCCTGTACAGTTAGAACAACACTTTCCCAATTTTAACTCTAACTCCATAGTAATAAAGGTGAAAATTTAATTTGCATTCTTAATCACCTACTGTACCTGTATGTTAACATTCTGTTAACACACAGATTTCTCTGTGCTGCAACTTGTTGGAGTCTTTCTGTTTTTAAATAGTCAACCTTTGAATTTTTCCTGCCAAAGTTCATGATCTTACACTTTCCTGCATTAAATTCTGTCTGCCAAATTTTTGCCCATTCAATCTATATCCCTTTGCAGATTCTTTACGTCCTCATCAATTATGTCTTTTCACCTATTTTGGTATCATTAGTAAATTTGAATACATATACTCTGCTCTGTTCTCCAAGTTATTAATACAGATAGTAATTAGTTGTGGATCTAGGACTGATCCTTGTGACATTCCAATATACATCTTTGCAATCATAGTTCTGGCATATTTCAACATATAATTCCATTGCCCCTGCAGTCACTTCCTTTAAAACCATAGAATGCAGGCCATCTGGTCCGAGCAACTTATTTGCTTTAGATCTGATTAGCTTGTGAAATACGTTGTCCCTCTTGATAGCAAGTCTTCCATCAGAACCTTGTTTATTAGATTAGATTAGATTACTTACAGTGTGGAAACAGGCCCTTCGGCCCAGCAAGTCCACACCGACCCGCCGAAGCGTAACCCACCCAGACCCATTCTCTTACATTTACCCCTTCACCTAACACTACGGGCAATTTAGCATGGCCAATTCACCTAACCTGCACATTTTTTGGATTGTGGGAGGAAACCGGAGCACCCGGAGGAAACCCACGCAGACACGGGGAGAATGTGCAAACTCCACACAGAGAGTCCCCTGAGGCGGGAATTGAACCCGGGTCTCTGGCGCTGTGAAGCAGCAGTGCTAACCACTGTGCTACCGTGCCGCCCACGGTATCTGTTATCTTTGGCTTGTTTACAATATCCCCAACTGTGAAGACCAATTAAAAATTTTGCTTTAAATTATCTGCCATTACCTTGATCCCTGTTATCAATTTCCCAGTCTCATTCTCCAAGGATCGCATATTTTCTTTAGCTACTCATTTTATATTAACCCATAAATGTTCCTATTGTTTGTTTTTATATTTCTTGTTAATTAACTTTCATTATCAATTTTTTCCATTTTTATTAGCTTTTAAAGTCATAGAGTCAAAGAAATGTACAGCACAGAAACAGACCATTTGGTCAAACTCGCCGATGCAGACCAGATATCTAAATTAATCTAGCCCCATTTCCAGCTCATGGCCCTTATCCCTCTAAACTCTTCCCATTCATGTACCTGTCCAAATGCTTTTTAAATGCTGTAATTGTCCTAGACTCCACCACTTCCTCTGGCAGCTCATTCCATACACGCACCACCCTTCATATGAAAAAGTTGCCACGTGGGTCCCTTTTAAATCTTTCCCCTTTCACTTTGAACCTATGCCCTCCAGTTCTGCCCATCACCTTCAAACCCCTCATCCCAGAAAAAAATACCTTGTCTATTTACCCGATCCATGCCCCTCCTGAATTTATAAATTTCTACAACTTCACCCCTCACCCTCTGATGCTCCAGGGAACATAGACCCAGCCTATTCAGCCTCTCCCTACAGCTCAAACCCTCCAACCCTAGCCAACACCCTTATAAATCTTTTCTGAATACTTACAAGTTTCACAACATCCTTCCTACAGCAGGGAGACCAGACTTGTTCACAAAAGTAGCCTAACCAATGTCCTGTACAGCCGCAACATGACCTCCCAACTTCTAATTCAATGTTCTGACCAATAAAGGAAAGTACACCAAATGCCTTTGTCATTATCCTATCTACTTGTGACTCCACTTTCAAGGAACTATGAACCTGCACTCCAAGGTCTCTTTGTTCAGCAACACTTCCCAGGACCTCACTATTAATTCTATAAGTCCTGCCCTGATTTGTCTTTCCAAAATGCAGCACCTCACATTTATCTAAATTGACCTCCATTTGCCACTCTTCAGCCCATTCGCCCATCTGAACAAGATACCATTATACTCTGAGATAACCTTCTTCACTGTCCACTACACCTTCAGTTTTGGTGTTATCTGCAAATTTACTAACTTTTTTTCCTATGTTCACATCGAAATCATTTATGTAAATGACGAAAAGCAGTGGACCCAACACTGATCCTTGTGGCACGTCACTGGTCACAGGCCTCCAGTCTGGAAAGCAACCCTCCACCACCACCCTCTTTCTCTTACTTTTGAGCCAATTCTGGATCCAAATGACTAGTTCTCCCTGTATTCCATGAGATCTAACCTGGCTCACCAGCCTACCATGAGGAACCTTGTTGAATGCATTACTGAAGTTCATATAGATCACATCCACCACTCTGCCCTCTTCATTCCTTTCTTTCTTCAAAAAACTCAATCAAGTTAGTGAGACATGATTTCCTACACACAAAGCTATGTTGACTATCCCTAATCAGTCCTTGCCTTTCCAAATACATGTAAATGTTATCCCTCAAGAATCACTCCAACAACTTGCCCACCACAAATGTCAGGTTCACCAGTCTGTAGTTCCCTGGCTTTCCCTTACCACCTTTCTCAAATAATGGTACCACATTAGCCAAACTCTAGACTTCTAGCACCTCACCTTTGACTAATGATGATCCAGATATGTCAACAAAGGGCCCAGCAATCACTTCCCTAGCTTCCAAGAGTTCTGGGATACATCTGATCAGGTCCTGGGGATTTATCCACCTTTATGCGTTTTAAGGCATCCAGCAGTTCCTCCTCTGTAATATGGACATTTTTGAAGATGTCACCATCTATTTCCCTACATTCTATAACTTCCATGTTCTTCTCCATTGTAAACACTGACGCAAAATATTCATTTACTATCTTCCCCATCTCCTCTGGTTCCACACACAGGCTGCCTTGCTCATCTTTGAGGGGTCCTATTGTCTCCCTAGTTACACTTTTGTCCTTAGTATATTTATAAAATCCCTTTGGATTCTCCTTCGCCTTAACACAGTGGCCCAGTGGTTAGCACGGCAAAAGTGGTTAGCACGAGTGCCTTGAAGCGACAGGGACCCGGGTTTGATTCCAGCCTTGGTTGACTGTCTGTGAGGAGTTTGCACATTCTCCTTATGTCTATATAAGTTTCCTCCCACAGTCCAAAGATGTGCAGGTTAGGTGAATTGGCCATGCTAAGTTGCCCATAGTGTTCAGGGTGTGTAGGTTGGTTGCACTAGTTCGGGGAATGTGTCTGGCTGGGTTACTCTTTGGAGGATCAATGTGGAGTTGTCGGGCCAGATGGCCTGTTTCCATACTGTAGAGATTCTACGATTTGCCAAAGCTATCTCATGTCCCCTTTTTGCCCACCTGATTTCCCTCTTAAGTGTACTCCTACTGCCTTTATACTCTTCTTTTATACTATTAAATTCCCAATTCTCTGGCCTAACATTAGTTTTCACCACAGTTTTTGATTTACTGCATTTGTTAACAATAAGGTTGTACTTAAGAGGCATAAAATATCAAGAAACTCAGACATAGCATACAAGTTAAAATTTTCAGGAAATTCCAGGTTAATGGTGCATTTATAGCCAAATGCATTAGTTTTGCAGACTCTATAGTGATTCAAAATTAGAATAGGATGGGTTTGGAGGGATATGGGCCAGGTGCTGGCAGATGGGACTAGATTGTGTTGGGATATCTGATCAGCATGGACTAGTTGGACCGAAGGGTCTGTTTCTGTGCTGCACATCTCTATGACTCTACAACTCTGTAACTGCATGATTATCCGAGTAAGAAATAACAAAACTAATTATTTTTCTGATAAGCTGCTAAATATTTGTTTATGGTATCACATAATTAACCTTTTATCTTTTTACTGTATTTAAAAACTTACAGCTGTCACAACTTAACTGGGAAGAGTACAACAATAGTCACGCCACACTGGTCTGCAAGTTATCACAAAATGTATAAAATCACAATTAGACCACCAAGATGACGAGTTTGCTTAACTGACTTGTATATAGGCCAATTCTCATTTTCTGCTTGGGAATTCTACAGCCTTCTGGACTCAATACTGGGTTCATTAATTTTAGGGTTTGAGATATGTTCTTCCATGTCCTTAAGAGAGAAAGTGAGGGCTGCAAATGCTGGAGATCAGAGCTGAAAATGTGTTGCTGGAAAAGCGCAGCAGGTCAGGCAGCATCCAAGGAACAGGAGAATCGACGTTTCGGGCATAAGCCCTTCTTCAGGATTCCTGAAGAAGGGTTTATGCCCGAATCGTCGATTCTCCTGTTCCTTGGATGCTGCTTGACCTGCTGCGCTTTTCCAGCAACACATTTTCAGCTCTTCCATGTCCTTACCCCAACCCCACACACCAAGCCTTGTTATCACATGGTCTACTATTACACATCACTTTGTCATTAATTGTCTATTAATAGCTATTCATTCTCCCAGGCTGATCATTATCCACTCTTTTGTCCAACTATTATTCTCTCTCTTTGGGCTCCATCTGTCATTTACTCTTTACCAACCCACCCCCACCATCTTCTGAATAAAACCAACTATTTTCCTACTTATGTTCAGCTCTGAGGGAGGGTCACCGAACCCAAACATTACCTCTGATTTCTCTCCCCAGATATGGCCAGACCTGCTGGAACCTTCTAGCAATTTCTGTTGTTGTTTCTGCAAACCAATTCACACCTGATTTTTCTAATTAACAGAAAATAACTCTATTCATTATAACAGACTTAAGTTTATCAAATGGTACAGGAAAGAAAGGATTACTAATCTACTACTATGTAACTTTAAGTATATGCCTTTAAAACACATAAATACCTTCACACACAGTTGCACTTGAAACAGAAAAAAGACATTTTGGTATTATGAAGAGTAAAAGAAAGAAAGGTTCGGTAAATGAAAAGTCCAGATTTCAACTTTAGGTTAAATTGTCTGCAACACTTTCTTTGATTTCAGCACTAATGATAGCTGTTCTCTGTAAAGCAATGTTTATTCTTTACTTTGATAATTAATCCGGTCGAACGCGTTTCTTTTTTCTTTTCAGAATTCTTTCTTTTAAACATTCTTGAGAGCAAGAAGGCGAGGCAGACCTGTCTTTGGCTGCCCTTGCACTTACAGCTTTTTAACAAACTACAACTCAACAAATCAGAGGATTGCCATCAGGCAGAATTTCCTGACCTCAATGATACCACTCTATCTCAAAGTAACCCCCTCATTGCTTCGAAATGCAACATTGTGTTACACAGCTAAAAGTGTGTACTACTTGATCTTTCAAAATTGCAAAACTCACCTTGTATTACAGATATATATTAGTCCAGCTTCCATTTCTGTTTATAGAAGGAAAATATGTGGTCCTTTACATTTACCACCCTTAAGGACATGAAATTGTGTTTTTACATGCATTTTATCACCAAATAAAGATAAGACAGATATAAAACACAAGAAAATTACTTTATTTGCCCTCATTCATTCCTTATATTGGATTCAAAGAATTTCTTGTCAAGCCCCTTCCAAATTCTGAAACTATTCCAGCATCAACACATTATTGATAATGATCAGCTAAAGTATTATCTTTTTACAGAAATGTGAACCAATTTTACATTAAACGGTTGAATAAACTGCACAAGAAGAAGTTTCCAATAAAATTCACAATCCTAGACATCAAGATTTTAATTTTAGGAAAGAGGATTCTTTTCAGTGTGTTCAGGTCTTCACAATACTTGCTCTTGCCTTATGTTATGTCCTTGTAAGTCACCCTTACTTCTGCAAGTTCAATTTGAATGAGGTTTATTAACAACCAGCTACATGTAATTGCTTAAACAGATTTTTCCTTCAACTAAGTTGCTTAAACAGTTGTTGCTGAATATTATAACTTTGTCTAAATAAACTACACCATTAGGCACTTTAGCTACAACATGATTTATGTCATTAAAATGAAGCTGGGACATTTTTAAGCCTGAATGGCTTACTCAGCATTGATATTGCCCATTTGGTGGAACAAAGGCTAATATCTCTTTGGCTTTTGAGTGAATCAGTACCCCTTCAATAGATCAACCTTGGCAAGAAATGAGACACTCCCAATCCAATCAATATAATCTTCTAACCAGATAATTAAATATGAATCTGATTTCACCACAACATTTACTTTTCTTACTCATTACCTATATAGATCACTGAATCTTGCTTTCAGATGTTCAACTTGTAAAAGGTTATAACATTAATACTTTATCACCTGTGTGAAATATTCTAGTTCCAGCACATTTGTCTGCCAATTCTTTCATCTTGCCTGTGAAGCTTTTAAATATTCCTGCATTAGTTTACAAACTCCTTTGAGTCTCTCGAAACATGGATACATAATCAAGCATTGAAGATTCATACTTTCATCTTTAAATCTTCTCTGTAATCAATTTTAAATCTCATGATCATAGAAAAAGTCAAATGGATGAAACATACTAGATTTATTGGAGATTCTCTGTAGCACAGAATAAAAAATATAATTCTTAATCTCAGTGCTGAGGGTGTGCTTGACCACACACCTTAATCATCATTTGAGGGTTTGATAGGATCTCTTCAAAGGTGTTTGCAAATGATAGACAGTAGACATGAACTGTTTTATACCCGGATACAAGGACTGCAATACCCAGTAAAATCCAGTCCTATGTTTAACATAATTATATACAATCTATGTTCAGTAACGTATAATTCACTTTTTGGTTGATAACTAAATTTGGCTCATTAATAATTAGTAAATACAGTACAACCTGCACCCTCTTGTTCATTCATATTGTTGCAAAAAAAACTACCTTGATCACTTTCAAAAGTTCAGTGCCTTTCTGACTTAAACTGGGATGCTTATCCCAATTTATGTGTAAATTAAAATCTCCCATTAATTTTTAGCTGGAAAAGGATTAACAAAATATGTATATGTACCACTGTTAAATGAAAAAAAGTGTATATGTTTCTTTGATTAGTAGACACATGACACATACTAACCAATTTTAATATATCCCAGAACCAATCTATTCTTAAATAGACCAAGCCAAAACAATACAGATGTGATATATTTCTGTAACAAACTTGGCAAGATTCAAATTTTGATGAAATTCCACAAGTGCTATTCGAAAAATGGATCTAATTGTTAGTACCCTGATTCACGGTATGGAAATCATAGAACTGTACATTAATGTCATGATATCATCACACAGGAATATGTTTACTTTGATGTTTTAACATTACTGCCAACTTCAAATAAATGCATTTGATTGATGTATCAAATTGTGCAGAACTTCCTCATCCACTCAAGATTTAGATGCGAATAAAACCTTTATATTATTCCCAGTTATTTGTGATGTTTCTTGTCAGCATAACAGTAAAATGCTTTGTGTTGTTCTTATTCTGATTCATTTGTATAGTTAAAACTGAGAAATCATTGTTGCCAAGCTTTGGTGTACAACTATGTGCTGCACAACCACAAATCCAACAAGAGACAATGCGATGAATTAATTCCAGATTTCATGAGTGCTATAAAAATCATTTATCATAGTAGAAATTGCATTTACTATTTAGACCATGGTTCTATTTTTAATCACAACATATTTTATGCATCAATTTGTGGAATATACTGCAGCACCCTAATCCAGAATTTTGGTAAAGTGTTAAAAAATAGTGAGAGAACAAAATATAGATTAGGATGTAAAAGTTCACATGTATGCATATTCCTAGAAATAGAGCAAATACAGTATACAAATATCTTAAGAAACAGCAAGCATCGAAGTGTATGTTAATAAAAATAATTGCTAGTGTTATACCTGAGGACAAAGAGGGTCGTGATGCACCCTTCAGGCAAGACATTTTTATCAACTCAGTTGATTGTACTCTTGCCTCTGACTCAGAGTTCCACTCCCACTTTTGTGATTGAGCACAAAAATCAAGACTAATGCTACAGTGAAGTACTGAGAAAGTGCAATGCTTTCAGATGTACTGGCATTCAGATAAGATATTGAACTAAAGCCCCATCTACCTGTTCAGCTGGATGTAAAAGAGCCAATGGCCTATTTAAAAGAAGTATAAGGTCATTGTATCCTGTTTCATGGCCAATATTTATCCTTCAGTCAACATCAGAAACAGATAATCTGATCACTATTGCATGATGATTACAGGGGTTTTCTGTGTGCAAGATGGCTGTCTGATTTCCTACATTACAATAGTGATGACATTTCAAAATTGACTTCCTTTCCCCAAGGAACAGCTAAGGATCTTTGACCCAGAAGGAATTAGAAAGTTATAAAGAGGAATTGCCATTAGTTGAGTTATTGAGCAGGGGTTACCGGAGGACTGTATGTTAGACAAGGATAAGCAATTTTCCTCATAGAGGTGGAGGAGATGGCTACCAATATCTTCAGATGTGTTGGACAGGGAACCTATGGACAGTCACTTCAAAATAAGAAAGTTTAAAATAAAAACAAACGGACATCTAGTTTTTGAGGACAATCTCCCAGGAAGTATGGTAATCGAAATTCTATGACTGCAAATGGGAATCCAAGATGATGCAATGCCTCCCAGGTGCCAGAGTCCAGGATGCTCAGAGCAACTGCAGATCGTTCCCAAGGGGGACGGTGAGCAGCCAGAAGTCATTGTGCATGATGGCATAAATAACATAGGTAAAACACGGATGAGGTCCTGCAGAGTGATTATAGAGAGCTAGGAAAAAAGTTAAAAACCAAGACTTCATTGGTGATAATCTCCAGACTACTTCCAGTGCCACTTGCTAGTGAGGGTAAGAACAGAAGGATATGGCAGATGAATCAAGATTAGAGTGGTACTGGAAAAGCACAGCAGGTCAGGCAGCATATGAGGAGCAGGAAAATCAATGTTTTGGGCAAAAGTCCTTCATCAGGATTGCGTGGCTAAAGGATTGGCTGAGGGGGCAGGGATTCAGATTTTTAGATCATTGGGATATTTTCTGGGGTGGAGGTGACCTTTTCAAGAGGGACAGGTTGCACCTGAACTGGAGGGGGAACAATATCTTGACAGCCAGGTTTGCTAGTGCTGCAAGGGAGGGTTTAAACTAGATTACCAAGGGGATGGGATCTTCAACAGCAGGGCCGTAAGTGCGAGGCTCAAAGGAAATATAGCAATCAGAAATAGTAAGTTGAAGAGACAGGTCAGATTGGAACACGTCAGGGAGCAAGGAGTGCCTGTTGGAGTAAATTGCATTTATTCCAGTGCAAGAGAGCTGACAGATAAGGCCGACAAACTCAAGGCATGGATGGGTACGTGGGACTGTGATATTATAACCATTACAGAAACATGGCTAAGGGAGGGATAGGACTAGCAGCTTAATGTGTCAAGTGCTTTAGGCAGGACAGAGGTGCTGGAATGAGGGAGGGAAAGGGGAGTTGTACTTTTGATTAAGGTGAGTATCAAGCAGTAATCAGAGATGAAATAACTGAAGGATGATCTGGTGAGGTTTTGTGGGTGGAGCTAAGAAATAAGAAG
Organism: Chiloscyllium plagiosum; assembly: GCF_037043375.1. NCBI lineage: Eukaryota > Metazoa > Chordata > Chondrichthyes > Orectolobiformes > Hemiscylliidae > Chiloscyllium > Chiloscyllium plagiosum. The sequence goes on from NW_028270143.1 coordinate 91,876,407, forward strand.
GGAATGGTGACATTATTGAGGGTTGTACTATCGATCCCAAACAGTGAACAAGAATTATAGAAACAAATATGCAGGGAGACTGGGGAGACTTGCAAAAGCAATAGGGTTGTCAGAGATGGGGTTTTCCTAACATAGACTGGGACTGCCAGAGTGTTAAGGTTTAGATGGAGTGGGATTTGTTAAGTGCGTTCAGGAAAGTTTCTGCAAGCAGTACATAGAGTCCTACTCAAGAAGGGGCAAAACCTAACATACTCTTGGGAAATAGGGCAGGACAAGTGATGGAGGTGACAGTTGGTGGAGCATTTTGGTTTTTATTAATTTTAAAATAGTTATGGAGAGGGACAAAACTGGATCCACAGGTTCAAGTTCTAAACTGGGGCAAGATGAATTTTGATGGAATTAGACAGGAGCTTGCAGTGTTTGATTGGAGTAGTTTGTTTGCAGGTAAAGGGACCTCTGGCAAGCGAGACACCTTTAAAACTGAGATAGCTAGAGTTCAAGGTCTATATGTTCCTGTGAGGATGAAGGTCAAGGGCAGCAGGAATAGGGAACCTTGGGTGACAAGAGATATTGAAGCTTTGACCACAAAAAAGAGGAATGTGTGGCTCAGGTACAATAGCTGAGATCAGGGGAATCTCTGGCGGTATACAGGGATTACGCAGGAGTTTACTGAAGAAGGAAATCAGAAGGGTGAAAAGAGGGCATGGGATAGCCTAGGCTGAGAAGATTAAGGTGAATCCAATGAAATACTTTAAGTATATTAAAGGAAAAAAAATAACTAGAGGGAGAATTGAGCCCCTGAAGGATCAAAGTGGATGAATATGTGTAGAACTGCAGGAGATGGGCGAGATTCTCAATGAATCTTTCTCCTCTGTGTTTCTCCTTCCCCATGAAGACTTGGGGACATGGGGAAGTTAGTGGTAATATCTTGGGGACAGTCCATATCACAGTAGAGAAGGTGTTGGATGTATTAGAATGTATGAAGGTGGATAAATCTGATCCCAACAAGATATGTCCAAGAACACTGCAAGAGGCTCAAGAAGAAATTCCGGGGTTCCTGGCTAATATTTTTGCATCATTGTTCGCCACAGGTGAGGTCCTGTAAGACTGGAGGGTAGCGAATGTTGTGCAATTATTTGAGAAGGGCTGCAAAGAAAAGCCTGTGAACTATAGACCTGTAAGCTTAACATCTATGGTGCGTAAGATACTTGCGATGATTCTGAGGAATGAGGTATACTTGCATTTTGAAAGACAGGATTTGATTAGGGGGAGTCAGCATGGCTTTGAGAGTGGGGAGATCATGCCTCAAAATTTGTTAGAGTTCTTTCAGAAGTGACCAGGAAGGTTGATGATGGCAGGGCAGTAAATTTAGTCTATATGGATTTCAGTAAGTGCTTTGATAAGGTTCCACATGGCTGTCTGCTCTGAAGGTTAGATCGTATGGAATCCAGGGCGAGCTAGCAAATTGGATACACAATTGGTTTGATGGTAGGAAGTAGAGTATAATATTGGAAGATGCTTGTCAGACTGGAGGCCTGTGACTACTGAAATGCCTCAGGGTTTGGTGCTCGGCCCATTACTGTTTGTTATATAAATAAATGATTTGGATGAGAATGTACAAGGCATAATTAGTAAGTTTGCTGATGACACTAAAATAGGCGGTATCATGGACAGTGAAGAAGGTTGTCAGAAATTGCAGCAGACCTTGATCAGCTGGGGAAGTGGGCCAAGAAATGGCAAATGGAGTTTAATATAGATAAGTGTGAGGTCTTGTATTTTGGGAAGTCAAATCAAGAGGAGAGTTTCATGGTGAATGGTAGGGCCTCAAGGAGTGCAGTGGAACAGAGGGGCCTTGGAGTTCAGGTTTACCATTCTCTAAAAGTGGAGTCAGGGCATTGAGTATAAAATTTGGGAAGAAGCAGTGAAGAATGTTTTTGGCACACTGGCCTTCATCAATCAGGGCATTGAGTATAAAGTTTGAGAAGTTATGTTGCAGTTGTACATGGCGTTAATAAGGCTGCACGTGGAGTATTGTGTTCAGTTTTGGTCACCTTGTTATAGGAAGGATGTTATTAAACTAGAAAGTATGCAGAAAAAAAATTACAAGGATGTTGCCTGGACTCAATTATCTGAATTATCGGGAGAGGTTGGACAAGCTAGGACCTTTTCTTTTGAGAATAGGAGACTGAGGGCGGACCTTATAGAGGTGTATAAGACCATGAGAGGCATGGATAGGGTGAATGTGCTCAGTCTTTTTCCCAGGGTTGGGATTTGAGGACGAGATGGCATCAGTTTAAGGTTAGATGGAAAAGGATTAAAGGTAACCTGAGGGGCAACTTCTTTACACAAAGGGTAGTATGCGTATGGAATGAGCTGCCAGTGGAAGTGGTTGAGGCAGTACATTAACAACATTTAAAAGGCATTTAGACAAATACATAGATAGGAAAGGATTAGAAGGATATGGATTCTGGATTAGTGGTGCTGGAAGAGCACAACAGTTCAGGCAGCATCCTATGGGCCAAGTGCAAGGAAATTAGGTTAGCGCGGATGGACATTTTGGTCGGCATGGACAAGTTTGGGCCAAAGAGCCTGTCTCTGTGCTGTATGACTCTATGAATCTATGAAATGCATGACTCTCAAACCTATAGCAGTCCTTTGCAACAACGTACAATGATTTCCCTTCTCTGTGGGACACAATGAGGCAAATAACAGCTGTACTAACTTTTAGAGCAGAATTCTTGCTTCAAGGCAATCAAGGCCAAACCAGGAGCTCAACGTCCATGGAAGCACAGACTAAAAACTATAAAGGAAATTGGAAACAGATGGATCATGGTTCAGACCATGGCTGTTTCCTTTTCTCAGGGCTAGACAGATCTATAAGCGGTCATTAACCCTATATATCCAAAGCCCTGCTGAAATCTTTGTGCTTAGTATTGTCTTCTCTATTGACTTAAAGAGATCTACTACACTATATCTGGTAGAATGTGTGAAAGAAAGCAAGTCTGTGATGCTATACTGAACAGTGACCATTGATGTATTTTTTAACAACAAATGAGTACAGGCACTGACTTGCTTCACAGATAAGCTGGACATCCTAGAATGGAATCCCTATTCACAAATATCAGCAATTATTGGCTTGCAGTCACATTAGCCTTTACAGCTTGGAAAATGTAGCTATCTTATAGTACTCCTTGATACTGTACCTTTCATGCCTGTGTGCAATTCCCTCCTGGAGGAATTGTAAGTGGATATCCATCACCTATATGAGAACCAGCCTGAGAATGACTGGCCACTGATGCCTAATGATAAACTGCAAAGGATGCGGAACTGTAAATAACAAAGGACACAAACAGAGCAATTGTGTCAAAATTCCCTTGCTATCAGTATTGTGGTTCTACCTACAGCACAAGGACTGCAGTAATTCAAAAGGCAGCTGATCACCACCTTCTGAAGGGCAACCCTGTGCCTTGAGAGCATTTAATGACACCATCTACTTTTTGCAGTATAATTAGCGATGCCTTTGACACTTCTTGAGGTTACTATTCCAATGTGCAGATCGCCAGCTTTCCAGACTCCACGTTTAGTAATTTCAGTTCACCATTGAACTCTGCTGGCTTGTATCCTATCCTGCAAAGTAGCTGTGTAGCACAATCAGTAGCATCTGTGCCTCTGAGTATCAACCTATAAATCCTTCTAACAAACACCAATAGCAGGTGGTAAGAATGAAAGAGTTTCCTGGTTAACCATGTGTTCGTAATAAAATTGGAGTCTGTACTATAATGGCAGCTCAGTGAATAGCACTGCTGCCACACAATGCTATGGATCTGATTCAATTCCACTCTTGGATGACTGTCTGAATGGAGTTTGCACATTGTCTGCATAGGCTTCCTCTGGGTGCACTGGTTTCCTCCCACATTCTAAAGATGTGCAGGTTAGGTGGATTGGCCATGGAAATGCAAGATTATGGGTATGGGAGGTGGGTCTGGGTGGAATATTCTTCAGAGGGGCAGTGTGGACTCGATGGGCCAATTGGCCTGCTTCCACATTGTAGGGAATCTATGATCGTTCTGATATGTCTGACCCACAACGTGTTTGTAAATGTGCCTGTTCCATTCTTACGCTTTCACCCCACCTACTGGACACCCTGCAGTCAAATATTCATGCCTACATCCTGAAATGCTTTTCCAACTTCCTCCATCTCATCATCTCTTTGAAGTCTCTCCTGAAAACTCATCTCTGACCAAGTTAGATGGTTTCACTTCTGTGAATGACATTGGGCAATTTTATTTTCACATTAAAAGGCTGATGGAATTGCAAGTTGCCATTACCTAGTAACTATTAAAATAACAATATTTATCCATGTAACTAACACGTTTAAAGTAAACAAGTAAGTTTGATTATTTCAAAGGATCCTTATACAAAGGTAGAACTTATATGAGCTTTATCTGTTGTTTACAAATCATTAGAAAGGTCTTAAAAGCTTCCTTTTGTATTAAGAAATACTAAATCAAGCAGCTCAAAAATAATAGAGCAATGGGATTTGAATTAAAAATCAAAGAGTAGAAATAAAAATTCACGTGTTCACTCAATCAGTTGAAATCTATGGGGAACTGTTAAAAGTAAGTTATGGATCTAATGAAATGGTATCCGAACAGACAGAATTCTATCTCTTTCCAGCCTGACAAAACATTTTAGAAATGAGGTGACTGAGCAGGCAAACCATTTACGCAGAAATGTAAGGACCCAGTCAACAACCGCAATATCAGGTTGGAAGAGTCCAGACTGCAAATAGGTTATCAATCCCCAAGGCAGACTGTGAAAACAATTTATTTAAAATTCTAACCATCCAAAGGTTACAGAGGGTAGAGCATTAATGAATAAACCAACTGAGTAAGAACACATTGTAAAAATGTTGAAAGCCAAGACAAATTGAAAAATCATAGTTTTCATTGTTTTAAGCCAACTTAATTTTACAACAGGTTTAAGTATCAGTTTGAACCATCTTCCTTTACATTTTAACAGAGTGGCAGATAAATCCTTGTGTTAAAGTCTTATCCAAATGATGCCAACTCCAACAATGCAGCTTTTTTTTTAGATTAGATTACTTACAGTGTGGAAACAGGCCCTTCGGCCCAACAAGTCCACACCGCCCCGCCGAAGCGCAACCCACCCATACCCCTGCATTTACCCCTTACCTAACACTATGGGCAATTTAGCATGGCCAATTTACCTGACCTGCACATCTTTGGACTGTGGGAGGAAACTGGAGCACCCGGAGGAAACCCACGCAGACACGGGGAGAACGTGCAAACTCCACACAGTCACCTGAGGCGGGAAATGAACCCGGGTCTCTGGCACTGTGAGGCAGCAGTGCTAACCACTGTGCCACTGTGCTGCCCGTGCAGCTGTCTCTCAGTAGTACACAGAAGTCTCAGATGAAATAAGGAAGCACCAAATTCTATGGTGTAATCTTATAACAGCCTGAACAATGGTGGATTATGGCAAAATCATGCAAGTAGTCTAGCGAGACCTACCTCAACATTGAGCAAAGTTTTACACCTTTTGTACATTCACCAAACAACAAGGTTTCTTGTTAGGCAGGGTCAAGTTATCAGTTAAAGCAAATATAGCTTGTTTAATGCTTTATTTAATGCCACAACTTACATCATTAATATTTAGCTTCCTATCTTATAAAATGTGCTGAACAAGTTAAATGTTGAGAATTTTAGATGTGTAAATTAGAGCATGGAACTGGAAACTTCAGCTCACCATTGGCTGTAAACAGCCTGCGTGTTGTTCACCCCAAACAGCATCTCAGAGCACTAACCATAGGTGCCAGCCACAAGCACCCCTCATCCACACATCTGTACAGACTGTGATTTGTATAAAATTTTAGTAATATTTATAGTACATTCAGGTTTTTGAGTTAATAACATGTGGGTTTTATATGTGTCTGAAGTTAAAAGTTATCTTGTGATTATTTCTGTAGTAATGATGTTTTCTTTTAAAACAGTTTTTGGCCTAGCTTTTGAATTGATGGGTTTTGTGCACTATTAGTGAATTTTTTGGAACATAAGATTCAGAAGCAGGAGTAGGCCATCTGGCCCTTCAAGCCAATTCCACCACTGAATAAGATCATCGCTGATTTTCTGGTGGCCTCAGCTCCTCTTACCCACCCCACACCATAACCCTTAATTCCTTTCCTGTGCAATAAACTATCTATCTTAACTTTAAAACATTCAATGAGGAAGCCTCAACTACTTCACTGGGCAAGCCTCAACTACTTCACAGATTCACAGCCCTTTATGTAAAGAAGTTCCTCCTCAATTCAGTTCTAAATTTCTCCCCCTAATTTTGAGGCTATGCCTCTTGTTCTAGTTTCATCTGCCAGTGGAAATATCCTCTCTACTTCTATCTTATATATTCCCTTCATAATTTTATATGTTTCCATAAAATCCTCCCTCATTCTTCTAAATTCCAATGAATATAGTCTCAGTCTATTCAGTCTGTCCTCATAAACCAACAGTCTCAACTCCAGAATCAACTTCCTCTGCACCCCCTCCAGTGCCAGTACATCCTTTCCCAAGTAAGGAGACCAAAACTGCATGCAGAACTCCAAGTGTGGCCTCACCAGCACACTATACAGCTGTAACATAACCTTCCTGTTTTTAAACTCAATCCCTTTAGCAATGAAGTTTACTTTAGGTCATTTTGTAATCCTGCAAGGTAAATAGTGGTGCCTCAAGATCAGTTGAAAATATATGAAACTTTTTTGAAGCTTAAAGAAAATACTATACCTAGAGAGAGGGTATTTATTATTTTATTTTGAGTTGTGGGCAGTTCTGGGAAGTCTCTGGATGAAGATGACTATGTAGATTTGTGCTCCTGAAAAGGAAGGATATCGTGAAACATGAAATAAAGAGATTGTGTTAGTCACAGACCAGATGTGTTTGGATAAAACACTGAAGAGGTTACTGAAAGCTGAGTACATTTAATCTCAGGTGTCTAATACCTCCAAAAAGAAATTATCTGCCATTCTGGTGAATAAATTAGTCATAAATGATGTAAACCCACTAAGGTGTTTCACACATGGACTCTGGTGTTAGTACTATGGGAGTGGTATTTGTGGGTCCTATGTTTTAGATACTATACAAAAGCTGTTGTTTATCTTTTCATTTTATAAAGATGGGATTTTATGGGATAAATGGGATTAGACTTTTGCATGTGCTTAAAATATTTGCATTTGTTTAAGAAGTAGATAACTTGGTTTATTCTATGTTACCTTCATTTAATTTGTGAATAGATTTCTGTTTTATTGTTAAAACAAAATCTTCAGCATTGTGCACTTACACTTTAATGACAAACCACCTAGTTAAACCTAAAATAAAACAAAATATGATCTATCAAGCCAGGTTTCTACCTGGGATTTGATTTGTTTATTTTATTTGATAGGAATAAAATCAGCTGGAATCAATATAAGGATATTGGTGTCCAACATTTGTCAACTCCTTTCGAACATCATGGCACCCCTCAAATCCATTTGCAGGAGCTCAGGAAGCACAGACTTGCATCACAGGGCACACTGGCAAGTAGTTGGGGGAGTCCAAAATTAGAGGGTGAAGGTTTAAGGTGAGAGGGGAAAGATTTAAAAAGTACCTGATGGGTAACTTTTTCACACAAAAAGTAGTGCGTGTATGGAACGCAATGTCAGAGAAGGTGGCGGAGGCAAGTAAAATTACAACATTTAAAAGGCATCTGGATGGTTCTATAAATAGGAAGGGTTCAAAGCGACATGGGCCAAGTGCTGGCAAATGGGATCAGATCAGATTGGGATATCTGGTCAATGTGGATGAGTTAGATCAAAGGGTCTGTTTCTATGCTGTATGACTCTATGACTCCATGATTATTGCAAAAATACTTTGTGCGTATGGATTGGCACCCAGCTCTCAAATTGGATCAGGCTGTATCTCAGGGGTACTCACTTACTTTCTTAGTGCTTGCTAGCTTAGCAGCTACGTGCATGCTGGCAGCATTCTTGCCTTGCCTTGCTTTGCCTTGATTTACTGTGCCACTAAGTGCAGGCAAACAAGTGGACACCTCACCTTGTTGGGCAGCAGTCCTCAGTCAAGGAAGCTGAAATCTCACCATGTGCCAGTGGTTTATGTGGCAAACACATTGCAATTGCAGCAAGAGGTAGCCATTTCTCTAAATCAGGAGAGTAGCCCTCACTGCAGTCCATGAAGGCACCCTTCAGTCAGGGGGGCCCAGCAAAGTAAGTCAATGGCAACCTCCAACTCTAGGAAGGGGTAGCCACAGCTAGGCATCGCATTGGGTGATCTCAGTCAATGAGTCAATGTCTCTGCCGTAAAGGTGTGTGTCATGGTCCCTCCTGTGACTCCATATCAGTCAGTTTGGAGGTAAGCCAATGCAGGCGGGGGGACTGGGCACTTCTCAAATGTGGCTGTCCATTCATTTCACTCAAGTGGTCATTCTGTTGGGTTTGTTCAAGAGAAAAGGGGATAGGTTCAAGGGTGCCACTGCCTTGAGAAGGAGACTTGGGAACCTAATTGTCAGGATCGTGGGCTGCTGGCTAAGGGGAAGAAGGGCATGACAATTGTTAAGGAAGGTAACTGATTTTGTAAGGGGGGACATAAGGTATACAGTATGGATGGAATGATGTGGCGGAGTGGAGTGGGGAGGTTTTGTCCATGGTCAAGAGGACCTTGACTTCAAGAAGTGAAAAGAACGTGTGTGTATATGACCACATGTGGTGTATCACCTCATATACCAGGGCTTGGGGGTGGGAGGGGCAGGTGAAGTAACTTGGTCTGGTGCATGTTCATGTTGGTGGTTTGGGTGATGAAAAGCAAGGAGTGATGGACAGGGTTATCAGCCACGGGATCTGAACATTTGGGACCTCACCGATGCAAGGAGAGGGAAGCTGGTCATCACTGTCACCTTCCATCAGGCTGAAAATTGAAAATATGCAATGGGAAAGAAAATGACTCTGACTACCTGTGAAATGTGCAAGGTAGGTGACTTGACTTGTGAAGGAAAGGGCTGCAGAACCCACAATGTGAGGTCTTTTAAAGGGTAATAGTATTGCACACTGACCAATGCATTATAAAGCTCACAGACCTGTGCAGTCCATTATTAGATGATTCTAATGCATTGGCTGCATGCTGCACATTCCCTTGCCCAGACATTGCTTACCACTTCATTCACAGCAGCACCTTTGGATACAAAAGCCAGAGAAGGAATAGGGATGTTGTAGAATATGGGGCAATAGTGTTAGCAGGATACAATTTCCTGTGTATGTCTTGGAGAAAGTGAGGACTGCAGATGCTAAAGATCACATTCTTGATAAAGGGCTTATGCCTAGAATGTCGAATCTCCTGCTCCTTGGATGCTGCCTGACCTGCAGTGCTTTTCAGTGCCACACTTTCGACTCTCTTACAAGCAAGGACACATAAAACACATAGTAACTAATTGTCTTTACAGCAGATGAAATAATAGACAACAGGTGCAGGAGTAGGCCATTCTGCCCTTCGAGCCTGCACCACCATTCAATATGATCATGGCTGATCATCCTTAATCAGTATCCTGTTCCTGCCTTATCTCCATAACCCTTGATTCCACTATCCTTGAGAGCTCTATCCAACTTTCTTAAATGAATCCAGAGACTGGGTCTCCACTGCCCTCTGGGGAAGAGCATTCCACACAGCCACCACTCTCTGGGTGAAGAAGTTTCTCCTCATCTCTGTCCTAAATGGTCTATCCAGTATTTTTAAGCTGTGTCCTCTGGTTCGGCACTCACCCATCAGCGGAAACATGTTTCCTGTCTCCAGAGTGTCCAATCCTTTAATAATCTTATATGTCTCAATCAGATCCCCTCTCAGTCTTCTAAACTCAAGGGTATACAAGCCCAGTCGCTCCAGTCTTTCAGCATAAGGTAGTCCCGCCATTCCAGGAATTGACCTCATGAACCTACGCTGCACTCCGTCAAGAACCAGAATGTCTTTCCTCAAATTTGGAGACCAAAACTGCACACAATACTCCAGGTGTGGTCTCACCAGGGCCCTGTACAGCTGCAGAAGAACCTCTTTGCTTCTATACTCAATCCCTCTTGTTATGAAGGCCAGCATGCTATTAGCCTTCTTCACTACCTGCTGAACCTGCATGCTTACCTTCATTGACTGGTGTACAAGAACACCCAGATCTCTTTGTACTGCCCCTTTACCTAACTTGATTCCATTTAGGTAGTAATCTGCCTTCCTGTTCTTGCCACCAAAGTGGATAACCATACATTTATCCACATTAAACTGCATCTGCCATGCTCTGACCACTCACCTAACCTGTCCAGGTCACCCTGTAATCTCCTAACATCCTCCTCACATTTCACCCTGCCACCCAGCTTAGTATCATCAGCAAATTTGCTAATGTTATTACTAATACCATCTCCTATATCATTAATATATATTGTAAAAAGCTGCGGTCCCAGCACTGATCCCTGCGGTACCCCACTGGTCACTGCCTGCCATTCCGAAATGGAGCCGTTTATCACTACTCTTTGTTTCCTGTCAGCCAACCAACTTTCAATCCAAGTTAGTACTTTGCCCCCAATACCATGTGCCCTAATTTTGCTCACTAACCTCCTATGTGGGACTTTATCAAAAGCTTTCTGAAAGTCCAGGTACACTACATCTACTGGATCTCCCTCGTCCATCTTTAGAGTTACATCCTCAAAAAATTCCAGAAGATTAGTTAAGCATGATTTCCCCTTCATAAACCCATGCTGAGTCTGACCTATCCTGTTACTACTATCCAGATGTGTCGTAATTTCATCCTTTATAATAGACTCCAGCATCTTTCCCACCACTGAGGTCAGACTAACTGGTCTATAATTTCCTACTTTCTCTCTCCCACCTGTCTTAAAACGTGATACAACATTAGCCACCCTCCAATCTGCAGGAACTGATCCCGAATCTATTGAACTCTGGAAAATAATCACCAACGCATACACAATTTCTTGAGCCACCTCCTTCAGTACCCTGGGATATAGACCATCAGGCCTCAGGGACTTATCAACCTTCAGACCTAACAGTCTCTCCAACACCAATCCCTGGCAAATATAAATTCCCTTAAGTTCAGGTCCTTCAGCCACTGTTACCTCAGGGAGATTGCTTGTGTCTTTCCCAGTGAACACAGATCTGAAGTACCAATTCAATTCTTCTGCCATTTCTTTGTTCCTCGTAATATATTCCCCTGTTTCTGTCTTCAAGGGCCCAATTTTAGTGTAAACCATTTTTTTGCCTTTCACATACCTAAAAAAGCTTTTACTGTCCTCCTTTATATTTTTGGCCAGTTTACCTTCATACCTCATTTTTTCTCTGCATATTTCCTTCTTAGTAATCCTCTGTTGTTCTTTAAAAGCTTCCCAGTCCTCCGTTTTCCCACTTATCTTTGCTATGTTATACTTTTTCTCTTTTAACTTTATATGTTTCTGAACTTCCCTCGTCAGCCATGGCCACCCATGCCTCCTCCTAGGACCTTTCTTCCTTTTTGGAATGAACTGATCCTGCATCTTCTGCATTATACACAGAAATATCTGCCATTGTTCCTTCACGGTCATCCCTGCTAAGGTATTGCACCATTGAACTTTGGCCAGCTCCTCCCTCATAGCTCCATAGTTCCCTTTATTGAACAGAAGTATTGTCACTTCCGATTGTACCCTCTCCCTCTCAAATTGCAGATTGAAGCTTATTGTATTAGCAGTTTTGTGTTTACTAATGGCAGAGAAATAAGCCATTTAGCTCATCATGTCTATGCAGCTGAGAAAAGAGTTATCGAGATCTAACTCCACTGGCCCTGGAAGAGAGTTCACCTTTAAGGAGTCCATGTGCTGTGTATATACAATGGTATCACTCTGCCTGGGATTTTGTTAACTATAGGTCCGAAAGGATCAGAAATCTGTTTGCAGTAATATCTGTGTTATAAGTTATAATGTGTTTAATTGTTCAAATAAACCAACCCATGGCAAGTGATTGATTATTAGACCATTATCATTAACATGTAGCTGGAAGCTGATTCATGCAGGAACTTCTCTGTTCATCTGTCATCTGTGTTTTCTGGTTGTAAATGATGAACAGTGGAAAGGTCAGAGGGCTGTATCTTAATCATAGACCAGTTGTTAGGCTTCAATGTCTTGAAATGCCAATCAAATGGTCTCTTAAATTTTCTTCATCTATTGATGTCCCTTAACAATTGACCCCATCCATTTAAATTCATTTCTATCTAAGTTTCCTATCCCACCAGGCTCTATTAATTAAACCAGGATGAATTTGCTGACATTAGAAAACTGCAAGCAGTTTGCCATTTAATATTTCAGGTAAAAACAATGACTGCAGATGCTAGAAACCAGAGTCCAGATTAGAGTGGTGCTGGAAAAGCATAGCAGTTCAGGCAGCATCCAAGTAGCAGTAAAATCGATGTTTCGGGCAAAAGCCCTTCATCAGGAATACAGGCAGAGAGCCTGAAGGGTTGAGAGATAAGTGAGAGGAGGGTGGGGGTTCTCTGAAACGTTCTGCAAGTAGGCGGCCTGTCTCCCCAGTGTAGAGGAGGCCACATCGGGTGCAGCGGATGCAGTAAATGATGTATGTGGAGATGCAGGTGAATTTGTGACCACCCGTTCCTACCTCCTGTCCAAAATCCACAAACCTGACTGCCCCGGCCGATGCATTGTCTAAGCCTGCTCCTGCCCCACTGAACTCATCTCTGTATACCTCAACACGGTCCTGTCCCCCTTAGTCCAAGAACTCCCCACCTACGTTCGGGACACCACCCACGCCCTCCACCTCCTCCATGATTTTCACTTACCTGACCCCAACGCCTTATCTTCACCATGGACATCCTGTCCCTATACACCTCCATTCCCCATCACGAAGACCTCAAAGCCATCCGCTTCTTCCTTTCCCGCCGATCCAACCAGTACCCTTCCACTGACACCCTCCTTCAACTGACTGAACTGGTCCTCACTCTGAACAACTTCTCTTTCCAATCCTCCCACTTCCTCCAAACCAAAGGAGTAGCCATGGGCACCCGCATGGGCCCCAGTTCTGCCTGCCTCTTCGTCGGATATGTGGAACAGTCCATCTTCTGCAGCTACACTGGCACCACCCCTATCTTTTCCTCCGCTATATCGATGACTGTATCGGCGCTACCTCGTGCTCCCACGAGGAGGTTGAACAGTTCATTCACTTTACTAACACCTTCCACCCCGACCTCAAATTTACCTGGACCGTCTCAGACTCCTCCCTCCCCTTCCTAGACCTCTCCATTTCTATCTCGGGCGACCGACTAAACACGGACATTTACTATAAACCAACCGACTCCCACAGCTACCTAGATTACACGTCCTCCCACCTTTCCCCCTGTAAAAACGCCATCCCATATTCCCAATTCCTTCGCCTCCGCTGCATCTGCTCCCAGGAGGACCAATTCCAATACCGAACAACCCAGATGGCCTCCTTCTTCAAAGACCGCAATTTCCCCTCAGATGTGGTTGACGATGCTCTCCACCACATCTCCTCCACTTCCCGCTCCTTCGCCCTTGAACCCCGTCCCTCCAATCGCCACCAGGACAGGACCCCACTGGTCCTCACCTACCACCCCACCAACCTCCAGATACATCGTATCATCCTTCGTCATTTCCGCCACCTCCAAACAGACCCCACCACCAAGGATATATTTCCCTCCCCTCCCCTATCAGCGTTCTAGAAAGACCACTCCCTCCGTGACTCCCTCGTCAGGTCCACACCCTCCATCAACCCAACCTCCACTCCCGGCACCTTCCCCTGCAACCGCAAGAAATGCAAAACTTGCACCCACATCTCCCCCTTCACTTCCCTCCAAGGCCCCAAGGGATCCTTCCATATACGTCTCAAATTCACCTGCACCTCCACACACATCATTTACTGCATCCGCTGCACCTGATGTGGCCTCCTCTACATTGGGGAGACAGGCCGCCTACATGCGGAACGTTTCAGAAAACACCTCTGGGACACCCGCACCAACCAACCCAACCGCCCAGTGGCTGAACACTTTAACTCCCCCTCCCACTCCGCCAAGGACATGCAGGTCCTTGGCCTCCTCCATCGCCAGACCATGGCAACACGACGGCTGGAGGAAGAGCGCCTCAACTTCCGCCTAGGAACCCTCCAACCACAAGGGATGAACTCAGATTTCTCCAGTTTCCTCATTTCCCGTCCCCCCACCTTATCTCAGTCCCAACCCTCAGACTCAGCACTGCCATCTTGACCTGCAATCTTCTTCCCGACCTCTCCGCCCTCACCCCCTCTCTGGCCTATCACCCTCACCTTAACCTCCTTCCACCTATCGCATTCCGAACGCCCATCCCCCAAGTCCCTCCTCCCTACCTTTTATCTTAGCCTTCTTGGCACACCCTCCTCATTCCTGAAGAAGGGCTTATGCCCGAAACGTCGATTCTCCTGCTCCTTGGATGCTGCCTGACCAGCTGCGCTTTTCCAGCAACACATTTTTCAGCATTTAATATTTCAGGTCAGGCTTACACCAATTTTAAAGCATTTTTTATTGGCTTAAAGTTATAAATGAATTTTGAGCCACAATATTTCTGTATAACAGTAATCTGGCATTTCCATTCCTCTCTGAGGATAATTTTAACATGACCTACTCAGTAGGAAATGATCTGATCAAATCAACTGACTTTTTATTTCACCAGAGCAAAGTAAAATCAGGAAGTGTGGGTGCTTTCCGCCTCCAGGTTTAACAATTCCAGTACAGAACTTAGCCCAATGGTTTCCTGTGGACTTGGGTCTGCTGGGAATTCAATCAAGATTCTCCGGTTTCATTTCACTGGGGATCTTTAATACACTTCACAGAATGTAGATAATACTCCCATGAATCCTAACTACAGTTGAATACAGCTTGCAGAAATAACTTTACTACCATGCAACACTCATCTTTCTGGTCTCCAGTTTTTTTCCTGTTCATTTAATTATGTCATTATAAATAATTCTAGTCTCATGATGAAAAAAATGATATGTGAGAAAAATCTCATATTTGTTTGGCATGATTCTATGACTTCATTTGATGTTGTTAGATAAAGCCAAGATGAACATAAGATACTTGCAAAACAAGAATAGGATTATGTAATTGGCAGAATGTCACTAGGAGGAATAAGATAGTCAACAACTATTGTGCCTCATTAACTTAGTAATGTCAATTATCAAAATTACAAAACTAAAATTGATCCAATGGTTCAAAACAAACAGAATGACAACAGAAATCATTAACGTAACTTAATAGCTATATAACTTCCCCAAAATAAGAAAAAAAACACAAATCATGTTTTAATAGCATTTAAAAATGAGTATATGATTTGTCTCTCTGTCAAATTAAATCCTACTAACCGAATGGGATTCCTAATGAAGGCTTTATGCCCGAAATGTCGATTCTCCTGCTCCTCAGATGCTGCCTGACCTGCTGTGCTTTTCCAGTACCACACTCTCAACTCTGATCTCCAGCATCTGCAGTCCTCACTTTCTCCTAACTGAATGGCTAGCCATGTTAAACTGAATGATGCTCTGGCAGAGTCTGTGGAGAAGGAAGCAGGGTTAATGTTTTAAGTCTGATACAACTCCTTCAGAGGTTCAGAGTTTCTTCTTCAGGGGTTCTGAAGAAGAGTCATGCTGGACATGAAACATTAACACTGGTTTTCGCTCCAAAGATTTGCCAGAGAAGCTGGGTTTCTGTATTTATTTCAGATTTCCAGCATCTACGATAGTTTGTTTTTATTAAATTGAATCATGATTTTCTGGAAAGTATGTAGCTAAATTATCTCCTGATCAGCCTATTACACAACTTGTACTTTGTTGCTTTTAAAAAGTTGCTGCTCAATGTAAATATTTTTTTAAAAAGTCAATTTTTTATGAAATTAATTTAGTTAGTAAGGAACATAAAATTCTTGTTTTATTTTATCTGTGACATACCACATATTATTTTTTGCTAAGTTTTCTTGAACTCTCTTATGTGGAATTATGAAAAGGCATGAGTCAAGCAATTCTTCATATATTAGACAGTAAGGTGAAATAATATGTTAGAATGCCAAGTATTGCCACTGTGAAAAATATAGACATCTGGTAACTGTTTTAATATTTGAGATGAAAGGGTAGTGAAAGGAAACAAGTGTAATGCCAATCAGCACTCATAATAAAATGATATCTTTGCTCGTCAGTTCTGTTGTCTGATTCACTGGTGCTGAATAGGTGTAATGTTTTTACTCACCATAACCAACTGAGAATGAGACAAAGGTAGTTAAACATTTTGACTTTAAAATTTCACTTCCTTTAAAAATACTAATGCTTAATACTGAAATTAATTTGATAACCACTTTTAGGTGAGGCATTAACCGTTTAAAATAAATGGGTTAACATGCAAGCAGTGGACAAATGAATTTTAAAAAATTCTTCCATTTATATAGTGCCACTAATAAGAATACATTTCTAAGGCACTTCAAAATGGAAAAATCAGACCAAACTGGTGTCAAGCTAAAACTAGAGTTAATTGGGAGAGTGAGCAAAATTAGGGCACATGGTATTAGGGGCAAGGTACTGACTTGGATTGAAAATTGGCTGACTGACAGGAAGCAAAGAGTAGTGATAAACGGATTCCTTTCGGAATCAGTGGGATACCACAAGTCGGTGCTGAACCCGCAGCTGTTTACAATATACATCAATGATATAGATAAGGCATTAAAAGTAATATTAGCAAATTTGCTGATGACACAAAGCTGGGTGGCAGGATGAAATGTGAGGAGGATGTTATGAAAATACAGGGTGACTTGGACAGGCTAGGTGGGTGGATGAGTGTATGGCAGATGCAGTTTAAAGTGGATAAATGTGTGGTTATCCACTTTGGTGGCAAGAACAGGAAGGCAGATTACTATCTAAATTGAGTCAAGTTAGGCAAAGGGAAAGTACAATGAGATATAGGTGTCCTTGTACATCAATCAATGAAAGCAAGCATGTAGGTACAGCAGGCAGTGAAGAAAGCTCATGGCTTGCTGGCCTTCATAACAAAAGGAATTGAGTATAGGAGCAAAGAGGTCTTTCTGCAGCTGTGCAGGGCCCTGGTGAGACCACATCTGGAGTATTGTGTGCAGTCTTGGTTCCCATATTTGAGGAAGGACATTCTGGCTATTGAGGTAGTGCAGCGTAAGTTCACGAGGTCAATTCCTGGAATGACGGGACTATCATATGTTGAAAAATTGGAATGACTGGGCTTGTACACACTTAAGTTTAGAAGGATGAGAGGGGATCTGATTGAGATGTATAAAATTATTAATGGATTGGACACTCTGGAGGCAAGAAGCATGTTTCCGCTGATGGGTGAGTCAAGAACCAGAGACACAGTTTAAAAATAAGGGGTAGGTCATTTAGAACAGAGTTGAGGAGTAACTTCTTCACCCAGAGAGTAGTGGATATATGGAATGCTCTGCTTCAGATACTTTCAAGAAAGAGATGGATAGAGCTCTTAGAGATAATGGAATCAAAGGTTATGGGGATAAGGCAGGAACAGGATTGTGAATGATCAGCCATGATCATAATGAATGGTGGTGCTGGCTCGAAGAGCAGAATGGCCTACTCCTGCACCTATTGTCTATTGTCTATTAACCTTAACCTTGGTCAAAGAGGTAGGGGAAAAGTGAGGACTGTAGATGCTGGAGATCAGAGTAGAAAAGTGTGGCATTGGAAAAGCACAGCAGGTCAGACAGCATCCAAAGAGCAGGAGATTAGACATTTCGGGCATTAGCTCTTCATCAGGAAAGTGGGGGGGAGGGAGGGAAGAGGGCCTCCACCACCATTTCCGCCACCTACAATCACACCCCACCACAGAGATAAAATTCCCTCCCCACCCCTGTCTGCATTCCATAGAGACAAATCCCCCCGCAACTCCGTCATTAGGTCCACGTCCCCAACCATCCCACCCTCCACTCCTGGTACCTTTCCTTGTCACCACAAGAGGTGTAAAATCTGCACCCACGCCTCCCCCCTCACTTCTGTCCAAGGCCTCAAAAGATCCTGTCACATCCAGCAGAGATTTTCCTGCACATCCAAACACCTCATCTGCTGTGTCCGTTGCTCTCAATGTGGTGTCCTCTACATTGGGAAGATAGGACACCAACTCGTGGAATTTTTCAGGGAACATCTCTGGGATACACGCACCAAACAACCCCACTGCCCTGTGGCTGACCACTTCAACTCACCCTCCCATTCCACCAAGGACATGCCAGTCCTGGGCCTCCTCCACCACCAATCCAAGCCACCCGACGCCTGGAGGAAGAATGCCTCAACCTCTGCCTTGGGACCCTCCATCCACACGACATTCAATGTCAACTTCACCAGTTTCCTCATCTCCTGTCCCCCCACCTCATCCCAGATCGAACCCTCAAACTCAGCACCATCCTTTTGAACTATCCTACCTGTCCATCTTCCTTCCCACCTATCTGCTTCACCCTCCCCTCTGACCTATCACCATCACACCCCACCTGCATCTACCTATTGCCTTCCCAGCTACCTTCCCCTCATCCCCACCCCCCACCCTCACCCCACCCCCACCTTCCTATTTATCTCTTACCTTCCCCAACCCCCACACACATTCCTGATAAAGGACTTATGCCAAAAACGTAAACTCTTCTGCTCCTCGAATGCTGCTTGACCTGCCGTGTTTTTTCACCACCACACTTTTCAACTCAAATAGCTAGGTTTAAAGAACAAGAACATTGCCAACCCAAAGGCAAGTATCATATTGTTTCTCTGTCCTATCCTACCACACTCTATTCCCAGAAGAACTTGCCACTAACTGGACATCTGCTATAAGAACAGCATCCTTATGCCTATACAATCCTCAACAGCCTGCAGTGCGCTTGGAGGACAACCGCTGGCCTTTGCACTGCTTGTGGCCGGTGATAGGATAGAGATAGGTGACAATAGCAAGATGGTACTGAGGTTCTCTGATGGGGACCTGGAATTCCTGGTTGATGGGTTGTCCACAGGAGGGCCATCCTCTTCAAGGGACAGACAGAAGAGGCTGTGCTACAGTATCATGAAAGATCATCATTAAAGCCAGGTAAATGCACTTACTCCTGCCTCACCTTCCCATCCTCCAACATTGACACCCCTACCACCACCTAGAGTCATAGAATCATAGAGATATATGGCACGGAAACTGACCCTTCGGTCCAACTCATCTATGCCGACCAGATATCCCAACCTAATCTAGTCCCATTTGCCAGCACTTGGCCCATATCCCTCTAAACCGTTCCTATTCATATACCCATCCAGATGCCTTTAAATGTTGCAATTGTACCAGCCTCCACCACTTCCCCAGGCAGATCATTCTATACACGCATCACCCTCTGCATGAAAATGTTGTCCCTTAGGTCCCTTTTCCCCTCTCACCTTAAATCTATGCCCTCTAGTTCTGGACTCCACCATCCCAGGAAAAATACTTTGTCTATTTATCCTATTCATGCCCCTCATGATTTTATAAACATCTATAACGTCACCCCTCAGCCTCCGACGCTCCAGGGAAAACAGCCCCAGCCAATTCAGCCTCTCCTTATAGCTCAAGCCTTCTAACCCTGGCAACATCCTTATAAATCTTTTCTGAACAATTCCAAGTTTCACAACATCCTTCCAATAGGAGGGAGATCAGAATTGCACACAATATTCCAAAAGTGTCTTAACCAATGTCCTGTACAGCTGCAACATGATCTCCCAACTCCTATATCAATGCTCTGGCCAATAAAGGAAAGCATACCTAACGCCTTCTTCACTATTCTATCTACCTGTGACTCCACTGGTGGCAATAAAAAGATCTTGACGCACCCCCTTCTGCAACTTGAGTGGCAACTTGACCTTCACAGACCCCTGACTGGTGACCACACTTGGCAGACTGTGGCAGACTTCCACCACTCTACCAACTCAAAGCTCTTCCTGCAGAACAGGCTCCTTCCTTGATTGCAGTAAAACATACTCAACACCACAACAAGACGTACTGGGACGGAAAGGAAGAAGAAAGCCTGTTGAGGTTATTTAGGTGGCATGGGCAAAATTGTAAATATGTTATCAAATTTGTAAATATAAGTTCACTTTTCATCAACAGCTGCGTGGCTGAATGTCTTTCCAGTTGTAACATCAAAAATGAAGTGTAAAGTCTAACCATCCTTAGAGCTACATGATTGATTTTCAGGGAAGTGGCAATTTCATCCAAAGAACAGATGCCTAGAAAAGAATGTGGCTCACCTGCTTGACACACTTGCATGGCCTGTCCTGACTGATTTTTGACTGACTCTCCAGACAGCAACCTGTTTTACCACTTGACTGATGACTACCGACAACCATGACAAGCTGCTTTGCTTTGTGCCTGTGCTACAAGGGAAGGCAGAAGTACTATTGGTTTTTAAGCTCTGGCTGAAGTGGTAAATTGCAAAAAGGCAAGGCAAAGAGGTTTTGAGCATTCACGTAGGAGCAAAGTGAGTAAGCACTAAGAGTGAAAGAACCAAAGAGATGTACAGCATGAATGAGCAAGTGAGGAGCTCTGAGATTCAACCTGGTCTAAACCATGAGATGAGTCCTTGTGCCTGTGTGTAAACTGTCCTGGGTTGTGATCCAAAATACAGCATTGAAGTGTGGAATCATATGCTTGTGGATCCAAGATGTACCATATGGGTGCAGTGAGGCTAACATATGTCAGATGCCGACATCCATTGCTCATAGCATGTGGTCTGAGATGCTCATAACTGATGCCCAAAATGGAGGATTGGTGGGACCAAGAGGCGAACTTAAGTTGCCAGGAATCAAGCTCTGATTTCCATGAAGGATATTGTTACCATTTAATTTTATTCCAGCAAGTGGGAAAATGGGAAACTGCATATAAGATGAGGTGAAATTAACTAATAATGACATAATAATACATGCAAATAGACCTCTTGTCACTCACTCATGAGATTCTCATCTCTTCTTTCAACATGTGGTTGGGAAAATGGGACATTTTGCTCACAACATCGAGAGTCTCCTTACTGCTGCTCTGGCCTTATTATCCCAACTTTCTCACCAATGTTGATATTCTTCTGTGGCTGGAAAGATTCCAGCTGCAGTGTCTGTCCTATACAGTTTACATGTCTTGTGGATCATCTGCAGAGTAAGCCAGGGTATAAATTACCCAAAACCATTTTTTCATTGTTATTGCCTTTGCAGTTGCAGTTGATCTCTGCAGATTGCCTTTCTTTATATTTTTTGAATAGTCACTTAATATAAAATGGAACATTGAGACTGTCTGGGAAACTGACTTGTGGTGAGGTACAGCACATAGCTGGCCCCAGCTACAGTAACTTGGACACTTAGGAGATTTGTTCAAGCCACGTGGAAGGGTTTAAACTAATCTGGCAGAGGTGTGGAATCCAAAGCAGTAGAGAGATGAAAGAGAAGGTTGAGGACAATACAGAAGTTAATAAGAGCACATTAAATAGTTACAGCAGTATTGGTAATCCTAGCACTGAACAAGGCAGGCAAGAGTGTGGCAGGAAGCAAGGAAGGTCTGGGTTACACTTCATTTATTTCAGTGAAAGAGGCCTGACAGGTAAGGCAAATGAACCTAGGGCTTGGATGAGTACATGGGATTGAGATATGATAGCTATTACAGAACATATCTGAGGGAGGGACAAACTGGCAGCTTCATGTTCTGAGGTACAGATGTTATACAAAGGATAGAAAGGGGAACTTGCATTTTTGATTAAGGAGAACACCATGGCAGTACTGAGAGAGAACATTCTTGAGGATTCGTCCGTTGAGTCTATGTGGGTAGAACTGTGTCATAGAGTCAGAGGCACACAGCACAGAAACAGAACCCTTTGGTCCAACTCATCCATGCCAACCACATATTCTATATAAATCTGGTCCTATTTGCCAGCATTTGGCTCATATCCCTCTAAACCCTCCCTATTCATATACCAAACCAGGTGTATTTTAAATGTTATAATCTTTCCAGCCTCCACCACTTCTTCTGGCAGCTTGTTCCATACATGCACCACCCCTTGGGTCCCTTTTAAATCTTTTCCCTGTCACCTTGAACCTATGCCCTCTAGTTCTGGAGTCCCCCACCCCAGGGAAAATACCTTGTCTGTTTACCCTATCTATGGCCCTCTTAATTTTATAAACCTCTATAAAGTTCACCCCCCAGCCTCCGAAGTTCCTGGGAAAAGAACCCAAGCCTATTCAACCTCTCCTTATAGCTCAAACCCTCTAGCCCTGAGTTTCAAGTTTCACAATATCCTTCCTACAAGAGGGAGACCAGAATTTCATGCAATACTCAAAACATGGCCGAACCAATGTTCTGTATAGTTGCAGCATGACCTCCCAACTCCTATACTCAATGCACTGACCAAACACCTTCTTCACTATCCTCCCTACCTGTGACTCCACTTTCAAGAAACTGAACTTTCACTCCAAGGTCTCTTTGTTCAGCAACACTGTCCAGGACCTTACCATTAAATGTAAAAGTCCTGCCCTAATTTGCCTTTCCAAAATGCAGCACCTCACATTTATCTAAATCAAACTCCATCTGCCATTCCTTGGTCCATTGAGATTACTTTGATGGCATTGTACTGTAGGCCCCACAATTGTCCATGGGAGAGTGAGGAGCAAATATGTAAGGAGATTGCAGATAGCTACAAGAATAATAAGGTTGTAATAGTAGGGGATTTTAAGTTTCCTAACCTTGACTGGGACTGCAATTGTCTTAAGGGCTTGGAAGGAGAGAAATTTGTTAAGTGTATTCAGGAAGATAATTTCATGCAGTATGCAGATGGCCCTACCAGAGAAGGGGCAAAACTTGATCTCTTGTTGGGAAATAAGACAGGAGAAGTGATGGAATTGTTAGTTGGGGGACACTTTGGGACAAATATTCATAATTCCGTTCATTTTAAAATAGCTATGGACAAAGATAGGTCTGGTCCACAAAAACAGAAATTGCTGGAAAAACTCAACAGGTGTGGAGAGAAATCAGAGTGAACATTTCAGGCTGGGTGACCCTTCCTTAGGGAGAGATACAAAAGGGTTCAGAGGGGCAATTTTTTTCACACAGAGGGTGGCAAGCATCTGGAATGACTACCAGAGGTAGTGGTGGAGGCGAGCACAATTTTGTCATTTAAGAAACATTGGGACATGGAGAGATAGATATGGAGGGATATTGACCAAACGCAGGCAAATAGTACTAGATTAATTGTGAAAAATGAGCAGCATGGACAAGTTGAGCTAAAGGGCCTCTACGATTCTATGACTCCAGTAGAGACAAAGAAAAACTGCAGATGCTGGAATGCAAAGTAGACAGGCAGGAGGCTGGAAGAATACAGCAAGCCAAACAGCGTCAGGAGATGTAGAAGTCGACTTTTCGTGTGTAACCCTTCTTCAGTCCAACTGGGCTCCAGGTCAAATGCTGCAAACCAGCACCATTCATAAAGTGATTGATCCAAAATTGAGGAGTGAATTTATTGCAATACATAAGATCCTGAATAGTCTTGACAAGATAGATATGGAAAGATGTTTGCTCTTGGGTGTCATTCTAGAACATGGTACCACCTAAAAATTAGGGGTCTCCCTTTAGGGCAGAGCTAGGGAGAATAGTTTTATTTCAAAATGTTGTGCAAAACTTTGGAGCTCTCAGAAGGCAGTGGAAACAATGCTATTGAATATTCTGAGGTAGAGTTAGATAGATTCTTGTTAGACAAGAGAATCAAAGGTGATGATAGAAATGTGGAATTTGAAATGAAACAGATGAACCATGTCCTTATTAAATGGTATAGTAGGCTCATAGGGTTGAATAGCTTGCCTCTGTCCTAATTCATATGTTTATGTGTATAGTTGTTTTACCAACATTGCTCTAACATGTCAGAGATTCTTCCACCTTGGAGATCTGCTGAAATCTATGGGTATGACCCAAAACAGATTAGCAGGACAGAGACAATTTCCAAAGCACAGGGCACTATCTTTGGACATAGCTGTCTGGAGACACCTTGCCCTTCACCAAGTGAAGAGAAGTCTCCCTAAGTTCCTCATCAGTTTCTCTATTACTATTGGTGTTAACATTAGAAGCTGTGAGACTTCTATTTCCATGTCTCAAAATTCAGGAATCTAAAGTCCTAAGATCTAATGCCTTGCAATCAGCCAAGGGCAGTGGAAGGCAATTGTCTATCTCTTAGGATCAACTGACCCACTTCAACCAACCTTCACATGGAACACTTTGGTCTTTAAAATTGTCCTTTAAATATTTACTACTATTATGCCCTGCACACTGATTCTATGGTTAAGCAGCACCACCACCTAGTACACTGCAAAACCACCATTATTGGCAACAGCAGATTGTGGACACAATGTTCCAATACCATTCGTTTTCAAGGATTGTTTATTTGACACGAGTTATTACACATTCCTTACATATTCTGACTTCTGTTGCCACCACCTTGCTGTCCATATTAACCAAGCCCTTTTGTGGAGTCAGACTTGACAGCATCAGGCACCCCTTAATCCAGCATCCAATTAATTCATTTACCAAGTTCTGCTTAACAAAAGTGGCGCATTAGATACTTGCATTCCATGCCTGTTTCTAGGCCAGTAAACCAGGTTTTTTAGCTGTTTAAAGTTTTGGAATCTGTTGAGGTTATTTCAGCTGCTAATCAACTCTTCACCAGGTAAAATGTATAGATAAGTAACTTTGGTCTTTAAAGTAGTTGAATCATTTCTAGATTATTTTGGCTTTTTTGCATTTCACTCTTTTGGTGAACTATTTTTGAAACCTGAAACCAGTTTTCTTGCAGGTTGAAGAACAAGATATGTATCAAAGAAGCCAAAAGAACAGCTGGAAGAGAGAAGAAGAGGAAACACAGCAAAGGAAGCCATACCAATATTTGGTATTCAGGAAATACTTCTCATCCCAAAAACTCCACTAAAAAGTCATGTATGAGGCATTTGCATTTCACAGACAACGCTGTAAGCTATCATCTGTGACAGCCACAAACAGGCCTCAAACTAGGGCACAGATAGCACTGGCTTTTGGTGTCAAGGTCACCAAGGACCATTTATAGCCCAGGTGGCAACAGGTGACATGTCAGTGACATATCAAATTTCACTTTTGCATCAAGAACATCATAAAAAACTCGAAGAGCTAAATTTTGCCAAAACTCAGTTGCCTACTTTGGGAAGTTTTGTTGAGGGTTTCTCTCTGTGTGCTCAAGAAAGTTACCTCATGTAATCCTCTCTTGTTCACCCCAGTATACATGTACAATGTCTCTCTGGCACTGCTCTCACACCATCTTGTGATCAGCAATGGCAGAGGTACTTGGGGGTACCATGACATTCTGAGCTGTGATTGTCATACCACTAACAGTGCATATGAAGCCCAGTTGTACACCAGGTCAAGTCAAGAACTGACATTCTTTGTGTGTTACTGCACAATCCTAAAGACATGACTAAGAAAGAGAAGTTAGCACTTTGCTTCACTATCCAAGACATGAAAAACCCCTGGTGAACAGAGTGGTGGAGATAAGAGCCAGAGGATATACCAGAGGGCTCAGGCAACAACAGACCCTGCCAGCCTCAGCTGAAGTTACCTCCCGGTCAATGTGATGTCAATGATCTGGACAAAGACCTGAGAATGCAGAAAGGTGGTCAAGATCGTCTCCACTCCACAGAGGTGTGTGCCACTATCTTTTCTCTGCTATCTCACACTCATTCAAGCTCTACCACTGCACCCATCTCACACCAAGAATCAAGGTCTACAACTCTCAACAGACACTAGTATGCAGCATCTTCCCTCAACTGCTCTCAACCATCCTAAACTCCCAGGCCATTAACTTTCCATGCCCTCATTTGGGACACATCACCACCTTACCACCTCCTGTACCAGCACTAACAGTTCTTCCAACCAGTTTCAACTCACTCATTCCTTCCCTTTAACTCATTTCAGAAGAAAATAGCTCACAAGAGCGTAGAGAGAGCCAAGACAGGTGGTGGGGTGCTCAACATTCATTTGCTCGCCCCATATGAGGAGGCAATCTTTGCCTGAGTGGGAAAGGACAATGGCTGCTCATGTCATAATGCCGAGGACCTAATGCTTAGTCATCACTGTGGATTGAGATTGAACTATGCCCCTGATTGAGTTTGGCAGCATCGCTGAGCGACCATAGGCACCTTTCACTTGACCAAGGATGACTCCCTTAAATTCCAAGACACGGCTATTGAGTTGAAGCACATGCAGTGTGTTTGCCATGTAAGCTGCTGACGTATGCTGCCTGTATGACATTGACTTAAGACAGAAACATGTTTCCTCCTTAACTGATCATTCCTGGAAACATGACAGGCTGCCTGATTTTGTGTCTGTGCTATAAAGGCAAGGCAAGACAATATGACTATGATGCATAAGATGGGTGCCTGTCCCTGTGTGCGAAACAGCCTGGCAGCAGCATTGCAATGTAAGGAGTCAGTACATTGCACAGTGATGAACTGTTTTCTAAATGAGTCAGAGAGATCCCATGATAATTCAGTGAGATTGGTGACATGTCTGATGCCAACCTCCATGCACAAAATATATAGATGGTCACTGCCCATAGAGCATGCTTGAGATGTTAGGGACCACTGGCCAACATGGACGCCCAGAGGAGCAAGCAGTAAGCTAAAAATGCCAAATATCTCCTCTGACTTTCAGGTGAAGAATTGCTACTGCCTAGTTTCTCATTCTGGAGAATAGCAAATTGCATACAAATGAGGCAAGAATTGGTAATAATGAAATTTTAATATATGCAATTAGGTCTCTCACTAATGAGATCCTCAACTCACTGTTAAAAATTGAATGGAGAATCAGACTTTTTTTTCTCAATGCCCAGAATCTGATTTTTTTACTCTTGCCATGTTTATCAACCATTGCCCATGTCATTTATGGAATTGGAAGATTTCATCTCAAAGTATTTACGTCATATTCCCAAAGGCCAACGCAAGGGTTTGTCCACATTGCAGTCTTTGCCAGATTCCTAGATTCCATTATGCAACCACATTAGCTTGCAAACATCATACGGCCCAGCTCCTATTTTTCTCAATGGTGTTCCAGGTCCAAGGAAATAAACATTCCACATCTTGTAATTAGAAACAATTAATAGTATCTAACTTTAATTCTAAGTTTTTTTTACTTTTGTTATCATGGTGGTTTTTTTTGTTTTCTACAATATCTTGATAGATTATTCCTAGACTTCTTTAATCACAGCAATTACAATTTCAGTAAATACAGTTTACATCTTGAAACCAGATTGAAGGCAACAAACTGAAAAAACAAGATCATGTGGGCATACTTACCTTCCCAGTATTTCTGTTTACTTACAAGTTTATTTATAATTTATTTAAATGGAGCTATACTTTTTTTGTAAAACCACAGATGTGCTTGTGGCTGCTCACCCACATCCTCAATAACCTTTGGATGGTTTGGCAGGCTGATATAATGTGCAAGTATTCAGCCAAATCAATGGTAGTCTGTGTGAAAGATTAAAAGTACAGATCCATACAGAAGCTTATTGAGTTCAGAGTCTTGAGCTACACAAGTTTCACTCAGGTTATGTTACACCAGAACTTCTACAGTCTTAATTGAAAACTATTTGAAGCATAAGCATTTCTCCTTGCAACACAATTTGATGGTTTATAAGATATTCATAGATGGCTATTGTATAACAATAAGATTTATTCATAGCCCATAAGTTCAGGTTTCCAATGAAATGCTGTTAAGCATGTAATAAATATGGACTGTCTATTAATTCATTTAAGTACCCACTTTGCTTTCTCTACATTTTTTTATACAAATTAATACAGTTCATTTTTTTGGTTTGGCAACTCTTACTTGAACATTATGACTTGTGGTGAATGACACCATTCCTTCAAGACCATAAAACTGAAAATTTACCAGGTATCATGCATTCCTTTTTGCATATGGTTCCCCACTGACTAATTATTCAGGAAAATACATTCTTGCTTTTTCATGTTTCTTCAAACACAGTGAATGGATTATCTTTCAACTAAAACTCTGGGGTTTACTTAAAATTTACAGAGCATAATCCATTCTGTGCCATGTATCAGACATCTGCCCCGCAAGGGAGGAAACTGGTGCAAACATTGGTGAGTTATATGGATCTTCCTCCCAAATGAGATATAATCTGCCAAATTACATCCGCTGAATGGATTTTAATGGAGCTTTTTTCAATATCAATAAAGGTTTCTGTGCATCTATAATCTCTTTTACAACTGAAGCATGTTATTACATTAAATTAACAAGTTTCTGAGGATATGGAATAAAATAAAAGGGGTAACCTCAAGTGTATAGAGCAGTGAAGTGTTAGTTTGTTTGACCAAAGACACCCTAATTGATTAGTAATGGCCCACACATGGGGCATCACTTTCTGATGAGACTCCCGACATTAACATAATGTAGACAGAATTTTTACTTACTATGATGTGCTTTTTCTGTCATTGAAAACCTGTTTGCCTCAAATTAAATAACTTGTATTCTGTCATTTTATTGTGCATGTATGGTTTGCTTTGAAACTATTACCAGTCAGTTTCAGACGTAATAATTTGACCTGTATGTTGTAGGTGGATTATCTGAATGCTATATTAAGTTACATCATCTTCGTATGGAATATTGACATTAAGAAAAGTCTTACATCATTATATTGCACTAATATATTTTTTGGCACTCAAGAATAACCTTAGTGTCAGAATTCTCTAACACCTTTGATAAAGTAAGTCATAAATTATCAATATATCTGTTAGACATAATTTTTGCTAAAATATGCAAGAATGCAGCTAATACAAGTGACAGATGGAGAGAGAGCGAGGGAGAGAGATGAAAGAAGAGAGATGAAAGAAGAGAGATGAGGCAGCCCATTTCGAAAGGAAATTCCAAACTGTGAGCTAGCAATAATAAAAAGAATCCACAATGTGGATGTAGCAAGGTATATATGAGGGAGAAACAAAAAGGAGTATGGGAGAAGTTGATAAGAAAAGGAAAACTACAAGCTACATTTAAACTAAGGAATAGCTTTAAATTTATGTTCGAAATTGCATATATGTTCACTGGCATTGCATGAGAATCATATAATAGAAGGAACAATGTCATGATTTAAGATTGGACAGAAGATTTTACCTTAAGACAGACAGCCATGCAGACAAACTTGCATTTGTACAGCAATGTTAACATAATATAAATATTACAAATTGCTTCATGGCTAGATTATCAGACAAAATTTGACACCATATGACGAGATACCAGGATAGGGGGTGAAAACTTTGATAAAGGTGAGCTAGGCAAAGAGATTTAGGAAATGGAGCATCGGAGGCTGAGGGGTGAACTTATAGAGGTGTAAAATATCATGAGGGGCATGGATAGGGTAAATAGGCAAGGTCTTTTCCCTGGGTTGGGGGAGTCCAGAACTAAAGAACATAGGTTTAGGGTGAGAGCGGAAAGATATAAAAGAAACCTAAGGGGCAACTTTTTCATGCAGAAGGTGGTGCTTGTGTGGAATGGGGTGCCAGAGTTTGTGATGGAGGCTGGTACAGTTACAACATTTAAAAGGCATCTAGAAGGGTGTATGAATAGGAAGGGTTAGAGGGATATAGGCGGGATGCTGGAAGGTGGGACTAGATTGGGTTGGGATATCTGGTCAGCATGGACGAGTTGAACTGAAGAATCTGTTTCCATGCTGAACATCTTTATGACTCTAAGTGTGAATCTACGCAACAGAAGGCATAGCCACCAATGCTAAAATAATAAAACAAGAGGCTGGAAGTGGAGAAACACTGAGACCTTGGAGCATTGTAGAGCTGGAGCAGATTACTATGTAGCAAGGAATGGGCTGGAAGAATTTAGACACAGGGATGAACAACATATTGAAATTAAGGTGTAGATCAGGAGGCAGTGATGGTCATTGAGTATAGAGTTGGTGCAAATTAGAGTACAAGTAGCAAAGTTTTAAATAAGCTCAAGTTTCCAGCAGGTGGGAAGCTAGCCAGGAAATTACAAGAATATTCTATCAAGCTTTACTGAAGGTTCCATACCAATGATATACATTTTTCTCTTTGCTATAATCCCTCATCAATGTTGCAAGGAGGGGAGTCATTTGCAGAAGTGGTTAACAAATCCATGCCAATATCAGTTTTATACATTGAACTCTATACAAACTGCCAATCAAAACATTAAACATATTTTGTAAACTATTCTTTTAAAAAATTGCATCTAAACCTTAAGCTATGAAATTATTTTTTGTTAGAGACTTAACTTTTAAGTAAATTTTAAAACTTGGCCCCCTGTCATATTTCTGCAATTCAAAAACTCAAAGATATATTTACTTGAGTGAGAAAACCTCAATTCACTTAACTCAGAAATTATGAAAATCAGGCTGGACATGTACTGCAATGATATCATGCAGTTTTTCAATGTTAGTTCATTCTCATAATTGTCCACAACTCTGAATACGATGTGAAAACATAAGAAATATGACCAATTGTAGGCCATTTGGCCCCTTGAGCCTGTGCTACCATTCAATAGGATAATGATAAACCTGTTCATGGTCTCAATCCTACTTTCCTGCCTGCTTTCAATGACTTTGTCTCCTTTATAAATCAAAAGGTTGTCTAACTCAAGCTTGAATATTTTCAATGTCTGAGTCTTCACTGCTTTTTGGGGTTAAGAAGAAGAAAAGTCATATTGGACTCAAAATGTCAACTCTGTTTCAATCTCCATAGAATCTGTTGGGTTCCTCCAGCATTTTCTGGTTAGTTTCTCATTTCCAGCATCTGCGGTATTTTGCTTTTATCCCCTGCTGTCAGTCCTGTATCCATGGCAATATATTGTATCCGGCACAATGAGCTGTTAATTTGTGTAGTAAACTTTTATGTGGTAGCTTGTTGCACGCCTTCTGGAAATTCAAGTACACTAAATCTACCAATTCCCTTTATTCAACATGCTTGTTGTATTCTCAAAGAATTCTTAACAAATTTGTAAAGTCCAATTTCATCTTTCATATAATCTAATTCACTGGGTTTAATTGTATTATGATTTTGTGAATATCCTGCTACTACTTTCTTAATAATAGGATGAGAGATGTTAATCTGGTACATAATTGCTTGCTTTCTGGCTCCTATCTTTCTTTATTAGTATTCCCATACTTGTGATTTTCCAATCTGTTGCAACCATCCCAGAATCTGGGGAGTTTTAGAAGAATACAGCTTGTACCAAATAGCTCTGCATTCATTTCCTTTAAGACCTGAAGATGTAAGCCATCACATCTAGTTCACTTGTCAGCCTTTAGTCTCACTAAGATTGCTGGTACTTTGTCAGATGTGACAATATTGCTTTAAATTCCTCCCTCACTTTTAATTTTTGATTTTCTACTATTATTGGTATGCTTTTACTGTCTTCTACCATTGTTCCAAGTCTCTTCCACTTCCTTGTTTCTTATTATTAATTTCTCAGCCTAATCCTCTAAAGGACCAACATTTACTTCCGCTGCTTTTGTTTTTACACACTAACAGACGTTCCTGTTGTCTATTTTGTTACATTTGCTGGTTTACTATCATATTATAATTTCTCCATCTGAATGTTTTAGTCATGCTTTGCTGGTTTCTAAATATTTCCCAATTCTGTGGCCTGTAACTAATCTATGCAGGATTGCACACATTTTTTTTTTCAATGTTAAACTATCCCGAATCTAATTCTTCAGCCACAGGTGGTATGTCTTCCTTCTGGTGCCTTGTTCTTAATAGCCAATATCTTTGTGAGAATTATGAAGTATCTCTTAATGTCTGCTACTCTTATCTGCAATCTTACCTTTTAATTTATTTTACTAGTCGACTTTAGCCAACTCTGTCTTTGTGCTTTTGTAATTGCCCTTATATAAATTGAAGTTTTCACCCTCAAGCTGAATGTGAAATGATCACATTACAATCAGTCTCTCCATAGGATCCTTTAGGATGAGATTATTAATGAACGTTGTCATATTGCCAAGTCTAAAATAGCGTGATTGCTGATTTATTCCACAATATATCAACCTAAGTAATAGTCCCAAATATATTCCACAATTCATCCTCAGGGCTACCTTGCCAAAATGATTCTCCAATCTATATGAAGATTAATATAACCAACTAAACCAATACCATATTTACAATTTTCCCTGCCTCCCATTATTTCTTGATTTATATTCTGCCTCAGTCAGGTGTAAGTGCTATCAAGGTGTCTACAAACTACTCCTGCCATTTCTTATCTCTATCCAAACTTATTTTCTGAATCAAGATTATTTTTTCATGAATTATTTCATTTATTAATAGTGTTTTTCCAACTCCTTTTCCTTATTTCCTATTCTTTTAAAACATCAAATACACTAGAATATTCAGTCTTGAGTTTTGGTCATTTTGCAACCATATCTCTGCTAAAGACGGCTATAATATTATTTCCACATATTTCTATTTGTGCAATCAATCGAACTATCATGTTCTATGCATTCAAATAGAAAGAATTAAATTCTGACTTTTTATCATTTTCCCTGCAATGACCCTATTTGCTGTTGTACAAAAATTGCAAGAGCAGAAGAGAGGAGCAAGAGAAATATGATGGCCCATTGAACTTGCTTCACCATTTAATGTGACCATTGTTGATCCTGGGCTTCAACTCTACTTGCCTGTTGTTTTTCCTCATACCCCTTGAGTTCCCACAGGCATCATAATCCTGTCTACACAGCCTGAATTTTGCCAATAATGGAGCATCTACAAACCTCTGGAGTAGAGCATTCAAAGATTTACAAAACTTTCAGTGAAGACATTTTTCCTAATTTCAGTTCTGAATGATCAGCACTTTATCCTGAACTGTGCACACATATTCTAGGTTGTCCATCCAGGGGAAACAAATTATGAATGTATACCCTTTCAAGGCATGATTTGTACATTCTGTCCCAGTGTGTCATATGTTAGTTACCATTACTCATCGGTTTAGTGTTGTTATTGAAGACTAATGAGAAAGCAGAAAGTAAAGGTATAAATGTAATTTAGAAATAAGGAGCTTCTTAAAATGAAGTGACACCAAGGGACACCTGTCCTATAGACAAGAGTTCAATGTTGCTGCAATAAAGAAAGGTAAGTGCTGGTGACCTTATGGTAATTCCCAATATCACATGCATGCTACACATTGATGCAGATCAGATTGGAGTGGGAGATCAAATCCTGTGATGAATTCAGGGTAGTCAATGTTAGTTGTTAACAGGGTGGCAGTAGATGGACCTATCCTTTATATGAAGAAACATTAGCCTCCCAATACTTTTATATGATTTCTCCTCCCCTTTAAATTGAAAATATCAATAAGTAAAATATTGCTTTCAACAAAAGTCTGAACTACAAATATAAAAATCTGGACTCATAAGGCTGTAAGGTATAGGAGCAAATGTAGGCCATTCTGCTCATTATGCATTCAGTAAGGTTATTACTGACCTGATAACTCTCAGCACTATTTTCCTGCCTTTTCCCTGTACCTCTTCATTCCCTGACTGATTAAAAACTTGTCTCAACTTTGAATACTCTGAATGACCCAGTTTCGACAGCTCTCAGTATCCTCTGAAAGAATTAATTCTTCCTCAACTCAATCTGAAATAGGTTACCCCTGACTCTGAGATTATGCCTTTTTCCTAGACTCTTCCACAAGGGAAATGACCTTTCTGCATCTATCCTGTGAGTTTCCTATGAATCTTCTATGTTTTAATGAGATCACCTCTCATTCTTCTAAACTCGAATTAGTAGAGGTTCAACCCACCCAACCTCTCTTCATAAAAAAATCCTTCCATATCCAGGAACAACCTAGTGAACATTTCCTGGACTGCCTCCAATTCCAGATTAAATGATATCTGTGAAGCAAAGTAAATAGGATGATCAAAATTTCATCAACACAAACTGCTAACTCAACTTCCCTCTCTCCACAGATGCAGCCTGATCTACTGCTTCTAAAGCTATTAATTTCACATCAAAATTGTAGGATATGGGAATTTTGTTCACCCATCAAGACAGTTGGAAAATATGCTGGTGGCTGAACTGAATGATATTACTGTTTTTCTTCAACAAAGTGCTTGAACATTATGAAAAGAAAAAAAGTCTAATATTTACTTCATGGTCCTTTGACTTTTGAAATTTTAAAACTTATTACAGTGCTGCCTCACAACTCTGGATAGCTAATGTGCATGGCTATGGTTTGTTTAACAATTATTTTGCATCATGAATCTGTACATTTATCGAAAGCCTTCAACTTTCCTAAATGTCTTTTGACTATAGTCCACTCTCTGATGTATATCATGTCATGTTCAGAGAGTCTCTCATGAGGAATTTCTGTAAAGCACTGAAGACAGTAAATGGCATTCATTTATATCATTACCTGTTCTCACTGCTTAGGAAATCTCTGATGGAAACTCAAAGAACAGGACAGTTATCAAACAACATGAAGCTGAGCACTACAGGGTGAGTGTAAATGCCCATCCACCATAAACAGAGCAGTTATAACAAGTTTCCAGACTGGCTCAAATGTGAAAACATCAAATGCAGATCCTCAATTGTGGAGATTAACAAAGCCATCAGATTGTGACCCTTAAGAAAAGCTCTGGATGGCCTTTCTGCAGAAATTTATAAATCGGGTGAACCCCAGAAAGGCATCAAAATCATTGATGGTACTACAGAATGTGGGATTAACAGAGTGTTATGTGTACACCTGGTCTTTAAGAGTGTTCATCTTTAAGATCTGCCCATGCTATGTATGTACAGTGTTGTCACTGACCCTGGCAGTTAGGCCACTGTGAGTCTGCAAACTGAACACATACAAATCAGTTTGCTATAAAGTCTGCTTCATAAATTGCAATGTATTTTAGTGTTTTTAAAAAAACTAACCAATGTCCAAAATAAACAGGGTCAAAAGTGGATTTGCCTCAGAATTCAATCACAGGGTATAACCAATCAGAAAAAAGTCCCCATAATGAACAAGCAGAATCTGAGAGGTGCTTCTCCTCCAATCACAGGCTGTTTTTCTCTCATGTTTGATGTTGATGGGTTCACTGTGAGTCAATCAATAGGAAGCGAAGCAAGGAAGGAATATGTGATTAGATGAGAAGTGAAATGGTGAGTGGGCAACAGTAAGCACGTCTGCCAAGGTTCAAATGGGTCGTTGAGGTAGGGAGCTGAAGCAAAGAGGACAGGAGGCTGGACCAAGTACAATGTAGGTAGAAATGCCAAAAGGAGCAGGCCTGCAGGAAGAAGCTGAGCTAGGTGGGATCACTGAAACCAGAGATAGTACAGCTAGAGGTCAAGCAGAAAGCAAATCTAGTGAGACCAGGGCCCAAGAAGTAAGAATTGAGAAAGGGGTGAGTTTGCAAATAGAAGAGGTGGTATAACAGGCAAATGATATGTTGGCTTTCATATCAAGAAGATCTGAGTACAGGAGCAGGGATGGCTTGCTACAATTGTAAACAGTCTTGCTGAGACAACAACTAGAGTATGATGAGTAGTTTTGGTCTCCTTATCTGAGGAAGCATGGAACATGAAGGATGTTCTGGCTATGGAGGGAGTGCCACAAAGGTCTACCAGACTGATTCCTGGGATTGATAGGGTTGATGTATGAAGAGAGATCAGTATGGATCAGTTTGGATTTTATTCACTGGACCTCTCGCTCAGACACAAATTCAGGCAGTTTGTCAAAGTTATCAGCAGTCATTAGTCAAGGTAATGCATGTTACCATGTAAATCTCAGACTTGCAGCATGTGTCAGCAGCCTATGTGGCAAATACTCTATATATTTATTAACCAAATGGTCATATCTCATAAATAAGGGGATTACTGCTCAATCAAGTCAAAGTGTGCTGTTACACATCGACTGCACCAGCACAGTAAGCTTGGGGCATCAGCTGATTTTAGTCCAGTGGCTTGGGGTGGTCACAGTCAGGAGTTCTATATCAGCACAATCTGGAGAGTGGACACCTAGAGGTCCATTGCATCAAGACTCAGGATTTGAGGGGTACGTCAGTCAGGGAACTGCACAGAAATCAGTCATGAGGGGTATGGATAGAAAAGGTATTTTCCCTGGGATGGGGGAGTCCGGAACTAGAGGGTAATAGATTTAGGGTGAGGAGGGGGGAGATTTAAAAGGGACTTAAGGCACAACGTTTTCATTCAGAGGGTAGTGCATGTAAGGAATGAGCTGCCAGAGGAAGTGGTGGTATGATTACAACATTTAAAAGTCATCTGGATGGCTATATGCATAGGAAGGGTTTAGAAGGATATGGGCCAAGTGCTGGCAATTAGGATGAGGTTAAGTTAGAATATCTGATGGGTATGGACGTGTTGGACCAAAAGGTCTGTTTCTGTGCTGTATATCTCTATAACTCTGGCTTGCCACTAAGTGATGGTGCGGTGGCTCAGTGGTTAGCACTGCTGTCTCACAGTGCCAGGGACCCAGGTTTGATTCCAGCCTTGGACAACTGACTGTGGGGAGATTGCACATTTTCCTTGTGTCTGCATGGGTTTCTTCAGGGTGCTCCGGTATCCTCCCACAGTCCAAAGATGTGCAGGTCAGGTGAATTGGCCACAGTAAATTGCCCATGGTGTTAGGTGCATTAGTCATAGGGAAATTGATCTGGGTGGGTGACTCTTCGGAGGGTCGCTATGGACTTGTTGGGCCGAAGGGCCTGTTTCCACTCTGTAGGGAATCTAATCAGTCAATAGTCAGGGCTGTCTGTCAAAGTTGGGCAGATGTTGAACCATATAAAATACAAATAGGTGGAGAAGGTCTGCAGGTCTGGCAACACTTGTGGAGAAAAAAAAGAGTGAATTTTTTTTGAGTCCAGTGACTTATCTTCAGAACAGTGGTTGGGTCATAGCCAATCATGAAACTCAATGAAAATAAAGGGGGTTACCAGGGGACAGTTTTGTATTTGGGAATTTGGGGAATACAATGCTGGGATTGGAGGCAGTGAGCTGGGTTACAGAGGGGCCAAGGATTTTGAGGGGGGATACTTGACATATAAGGAAAGAGGAGACAATAATGGAAGACATTAGGGTGGCACGGTGGCTCAGTGGTTAGTACTGCTGCCTCACAGCATCAGGGTCCTAGGTTCGATTCCAGCCTCGGGTGACTGTCGGTGTGGAGTTTGCACATTCTCCCCGTGTCTGCGTGGGTTTCCTTCGGGTGCTCCAGTTTCCTCCCACAGTCCAAAAATGTGCAGTTCAGGTGAGTTGGCCATGCTAAATTGCCCATAGTGTTAGGTGCATTAGTCAGAGGGAAATGGGTCGGGGTGGGTTACTCTTCGGAGGGTCGGTGTGGACTGGTTGGGCCGAAGGTCCTGTTTCCACACTGTAGGGAATGGAATGTTGCGGGAAGTGTGGTTATTGATTGCCATCACCACATGGCCTTGACAAAGGGATTGTGCAACATGCTGATGGACATGAGTAAACTGCAGGGCTGGGCCTTAAGGGGTTGAAAGCTGAAGACATAATTGCAAGTGCTGTGTGGGAACTTGCAGGCTATCAGTGTTGATAGGCTGGCTTGGGAGTGCCAGGAAGAAAGTGATGTTAAAGTTCGGGGGGCCCTATATTATCAGTCTGAACCTGGGATTCACTATACCAACAATGCCCTATGTTGGCTTCCACACTCATTTTCTGTCTGACTGTGTGGGCTCTATTTGTTAATAACATGAGGCCATTTGGATTAATCAGGAACTTCCACAGTACAGGTTGAAGTCATCTGTAATTATATAACCCTGCATGTGAAATACATACAGTGTCCAACCATGTTGATGTAAATGCTGGTAACAAGCAAGCTTGGCCATGTTATTGATTACTGCAGCTTGAAGATAGTCATCTCTGTGAAGCAGAAACTTTACGAGACTTTAACAGTGGCACTGGCATGCGACAAAGAACACAATTAATATAAGGTCTCATTGGCTGTACAGGGGCATAGAACTGATTCCCTCTTTACATTGAAATATTGAAAATAGGAGCGGGATTTGGCCATTCAGAGCTTTGAGATTGCCCACCATTCATTATAATCATGGCTGATCATTGAACTCAACGGTTCTGGCTTTGCCCTCACTCCCTTTGATATTTTAGCCCCAAGTGTGAGATATAACTCCTTCTTGAAATCATACAATTTTTGACCACAACTACTTTCTGCAGCAGTGGTTTCTACAGGCTCATCTCAGTCCTAAATGGTCTAACATGTACCCTTACACTGTGACCCCTGCTTCTGGATTTTCCAGTCATCAGAAACATCCTTCCTGTATCTACTCTGTCTAACCCTGTTGGAATTTTATAGGTTTCTATGAGAAGCCCTGTCATTCTTCTGAACTCTGACAAATGTAACAAGATTTTGGATTAGTGGTGCTGGAAGAGCACAGCAGTTCAGGCAGCATCCGAGGAACAGCAAAATCGACATTTTGGGCAAAAGCCCTTCATCAGGAATAAAGGCAGAGAGCCTGAAGTGTGGAGGGATAAACTAGAGGAGGGTGGGGGTGGGGAGAAAGTAGCATAGAGTACAATAGGTGAGTGGGGGAGGGGATGAAGGTCAGGGAGGAGGGTGGAGTGGATAGGTGGAAAAGAAGATAGGCAGGTAGGACAAGTCATGGGGACAGTGCTGAGCTGGAAGTTTGGAACTGGGGTGAGGTGGGGGAAGGGGAAATGAGGAAACTGTTGAAGTCCACATTGATGCCCTGGGGTTGAAGTGTTCCGAGGCGGAAGATGAGGCGTTCTTCCTCCAGGCGTCTGATGGTGAGGGAGTGGCGGTGAAGGAGGCCCAGGACCTCCATGTCCTCGGCAGATTGGGAGGGGGAGTTGAAATGTTGGGCCACAGTGCGGTGTGGTTGATTGATGTGGGTGTCCCGGAGATGTTCCCTGAGCGTGTGACATCAGTCACTAATGGGGCTGGAATCATGTTATAACTAATAAGCGTTTTAAAACTTCACACTACAGAAAGTGTCCCCAATTCGTCAATTGTGATACAGCAAATTTGTGTTGACAAAATGCATGTTATAGCAGAGTACCCTGTATGCAGATTTCATTGATAGTCATATCTGTAACATAGCTGAGATAATAGATACAAACTGTTCATTTTGGGAAAGCAAATCTTAGCAGGACTTACACACTTAATGGTAAGGTCCTCGGAAGTGTTGCTGAACAAAGACCTTGGAGTGCAGGTTCATAGCTCCTTGAAAGTGGAGTCACAGGTAGATAGGATAGTGAAGAAGACATTTGGTATGCTTTCCTTTATTAGTCAAAGTATTGAGTACAGGAGTTGGGAGGTCATGTTGCATCTGTACAGGATATTGGTTAGGCCACTGTTGGAACATTACATGCAATTTTGGTCTCCTTCCTATCGGAAAGATGTTGTGAAACTTGAAAGGGTTCAGAAAAGATTTACAAGGATGTTGCCAGGGTTGGAGGATTTGAGCTATAGGGAGAGGCTGAACAGGCTGGGGCTGTTTTCCCTGGAGCGTCGGAGGCTGATGGGGTGACCTTATAGAGGTTTACAAAATTATGAGGGGCATGGATAGCATAAATAGGCAAAGTCTTTTCCCTGGGGTTGGGGAGTCCAGAACTAGAGGGCATAGGTTTCGGGTGAGAGGGGAAAGATATAAAAGAGACCTAAGGGGCAACCTTTTCATGCAGAGGGTGGTACGTGTATGGAATGAGCTGCCAGATGATGTGGTGGAGGCTGGTACAATTGCAACATTTAAGAGGCATTTGGATGGGTATATGAATAGGAAGGGTTTGGAGGGATATGGGCCGTGTGCTGGCAGGTGGGACTAGATTGGGTTGGGATATCTGGTCGGCATGGACAGGTTGGACCGAAGGGTCTGTTTCCATGCTGTACATCTCTATGACTCTATGACTTTATCAATGTCATCTGTGTTTGGCAGCACCGTGTCTCAGAAGACTGCCAGGTGCTCTGGAAGCTGTCATAAGGCCTACATCCTTGAGAATGCTCACATCTCATTTGTTTTGTTTAACTCAGAACAGTGCTCTAGTATGACCAGTACATTCCTTTCCAAGTATTCCTGTTTTCTCACTAGCTTTTCCCTCTGGGGATGGTGCAGGAGCCAGAGAAAGCTGAGTCATGTAGAAGTAGAAAGAGGTGGAATTGCTGCAGGACAAAGAGGAGATTGAAGTGATGGTGGAGCAGGAGGAATTCAAGGTGACACAGGAGGTGGAGGAGTGTCAGGAGGTGTGTTGACCAAATATCTAACCCTCTGATTACCTTGTATGTCTCTATTAAGCCACCTTTCAACCTTCTTCTCTCTAACGAGAACAGCCTCAAGGCCCTCAGCCTTTTCTCGTAAGACATTCCTTCCATACCAGG
This sequence comes from Chiloscyllium plagiosum, assembly GCF_037043375.1. Taxonomy (NCBI): domain Eukaryota; kingdom Metazoa; phylum Chordata; class Chondrichthyes; order Orectolobiformes; family Hemiscylliidae; genus Chiloscyllium; species Chiloscyllium plagiosum. Next base: position 91,916,907 of record NW_028270143.1, read on the forward strand.
CAACATCCTAGTAAATCTTCTCTGCACCCTTTCCAAAGCTTCCACATCCTTCTTATAATGCAGTGACCAGAACTGTATACAATACTCCAAGTGTGGCAGTACCAGAGCTTTGTGTAGCTGCAGCATAACCTCCTGGTTCCAGAACTCAATCCCTCTATTAATTAAAGCCAAAACACTGTATGCCTTCTTAACAACCCTGTCAATCTGGGTGGCAACTTTCAGGGATCTGTGTACATGGACGACGAGATCTCTCTGCTCATCTGCACTCCCAAGAATCTTACCTTTTGGCCCAGTACTTTGCATTCCGATTACTCCGTCCAAAGTGTATCACCTCACACTTGTCCACATTAAACTTCATTTGCCACCTCTCACCCCAGCTCTGCATCCTATCAAAGTCTCTCTGCAACCTACTACATCCTTCATCACTATCCACAACTCCACCAAACTTAGTGTCATCCGCAAATTTACTAACCCATCCTTCTAAGCCCTCATCCAGGTCATTTATAAAAATGACGAACAGCATGGACCCAACACCGAGCCTTGCGGTACGCCGATAATAACTGGACACCAAGATGAACATGTTCCATCAACGGGCTTGTAGGCCTGTTTACATACTGTGTCAGGAAGCCCTCCTGCACACACTGGACAAAAACTGACCCATCTATAGTACTCATACTGTAGTGATCCCAGTCAATATTTGAAAACCCTCTGTTTTCTTTCAGCAAGCCAATTACTGATCCAAACTGCTATCCGGGAGAAAGTGAGGACTGCAGATGCTGGAGATCAGAGCTGAAAATGTGTTGCTGGAAAAGCGCAGCAGGTCAGGCAGCATCCAAGGAGCAGGAGATTCGACGTTTCGGGCATGAGCCCTTCTTCAGGAATGTGCTCATCCCCTGCAATTTCCTTCCCCATTCTACACTTCCTAAATCTTTCCTAATTGCATTGTAATTTCCCTTCCCCCAGCTGTAACTCTTGCTCGGTGGAGTACACCCCTATCCCTTTCCATCACTAAAGTAAACCTGACACAATTGTGATCGCTGTCTCCAAAGGGCTCACCTACTTCCAAATCTAACACCTGGCCAGGCACGTTACCCTGTACTAAATCTAAAGTGGCTTCACCCCTTGTAGGCCTGTCTACATACTGTGTCAGGAAGCCCTCCTGCACACACTGGACAAAAACTGACCCATCTATAGTACTCATACTGGAGTGATCCCAGTCAATATTTGAATAGTTGAAGTCCCCTATGACAAATACCCTGCCCCTCTCACTCCTATGGAGAATCATCTTTGCTATCCTTTCCTCTACATCTCTGGGACTACTCGAAGGCCTATAGAAAACTCCCAGCATGGTAACTTCTCCTATCCTGTTTCTAACCTCAGCCTATTCTACCTCAGTTAACGAGTCCCCAAACATCTTTTCTACAACTGTAATATTGTCCCTGATCAACAATGCCACACCTCCCCCTTTTTTACCATTTTCTCTGTTCTTACTGAAACATCTGAATCCCAGAACCTGCAACAGCCATTCCTGTCCCTGTTCTATCCATGGATTCATGTTTCATTAGTTTAGTGGTAGGGTGGTAATCAGTAGGAAGTATCTTTGTCAATATTTTTCCTGGAGCGTCGGAGGCTGAGGGCTCACCTTATAGAGGTTTATAAAATCATGAGGGGCATGGATAGGATAAATAGACAAGGTATTTTCCCTGGGGTGGGGGAGTCTAGAAATAGAGTGCATAGGTTTAGGGTGAGAGGGAAAAAATTTAAAAGGGACCTAAAGGGCAACTTTTTCACACAGAGTGTGGTGTGTGTATGGAATGAGCTGCCAGACGAAGTGGTGGAGGCTGGTACGATTACAACATTTAAGAGGCATCTAGATGGGTATATGAATAGGAAGGGCTTCAAGGAATATGGACCAAGTGCTGGCAAATAGGACTAGGTTAGGATATCTAGTCAGCATGGATAAATTGGACCGAAGCGTCTGATTATGTTCTGTATATCTCTATGACTCTATTTGGCCTGAGAACAGAAGACTTCATAAGATCCAGCATCCATGTTGTCAACTCTGACAGCAACTCCCTCCTGACTGTGGACTACTATCATGTAACTCTGATAAGTGTTCTGCCAATGGGAGAGAGCATAACAGGGATGCTGACCAGTGTTCCCTCTAATTTTCCTACCAGCTAAGTAGGCCTCTGAGGCCTGTGCGACTTGCAGAACTGAAACAATTTAGTGAACATTGATGCTGATGAGAGTGTTGGTATTGTCTGTAAGGCATGGTTCTGTGAATATTACTATGCCAAGCTGTTTTTTTTATTGTAAAAATAGTCTGTTGATTCACCAGACTGTGGGACAGCTCTCCCAATAATAGTATAAGTCCCAGATGTTAGTGAAGAAAATCTTGCAGAATCAACAGTACTGTCATTGTCAATTACTCGTGTATTGGTCGATGCCAGGTGGTGTGTCCAGTTTAATTTGTTTTTGACATTTCTTTAATGATTTGATTCAGCTGAGTGGCTTGCTAGGTCACTTCTGAGGGCTTTTAAGAGTCAACCGATTTACTATATGTATATTAAGCAGTTGGATAGATTCCATATGAAATGCTTTCCAAGTATCAAGAGCAACAAATGGGAGACTAAACTGTCCAACACTGAGTTACTTCACAGACCAGAAGTGTTGAATGGAAGCATTTATCATCAGAGCTCAGCTCAGATTTGGTGGACATATGGTATGTATGAGTGGCGATAAAATCCTCAAACAGTTACACAACCTAAACTTGGACATTAGCTGCAACGCAAACTGAGACTAACATTCAAGGATCTCTTGATAGTGAAACTCAGGAAATGTGGTTTGTCCATCACAGATTTGAAAAATACTAGGAAGCAATCTCAAGTAATTATTATAACATCAAGATTGATTTTTGATTGTTCTTAACAGAAGGGAATCTTCAACCTTTTAGTGAAATCTAGCAATCTTCATTAAGGACTATGCTTTATGTACAAGAGCTACTTAAATAAGATATCTTGAAAATCTTCCACATTCAGGCCCCAGTTCCTGTGATCTGATATCATTAATATCCCTGATGATGCAGTCTATCTATTAGCATAAAGCTGTTAATTCCCATACTGTACAGTAGAAATGCTCTTTCTTTGGAAAGCAACGAATCAACTCGAAAATACAAAAAGCTATCTATAAAGATCAAGCATGAAAATCAGACAATTCATCTATAATCTTGGAATCTCGGTGCGGAAAGCCAGGAAGGTCTGCAATTGGGCTCGACAGCCATGTTCAAACACATGTTCAAATGACCCTTTGCACCAGAAACTGCTATCTTTGATATCAAAGTGAAAGCCATGAGCATATGCTAAGCAATCCAGCATCAGTTCATAAATCAATTCAAAATTGTGACATATGTTTGGAGAAAATGATCACTTATTCTGCAAAATAAATTAAACAAGTTAATAAAAGTACGTTTAAAGTTGACCTGAATAAGATGCCTGAGTCAGTTTTTCAGTGTTGTTCTTCGCCTGTTAAGTGGCACTGCTCTATGGGGGTAAAGTTAAAGTCACAAATAGTCCAAGATAACCACAGGGTTGCCCTCTCATTAGAGAGGGAGATGACTGGTGATGGTTTAACCTGAGGGTCACAACATCTCAGAAAAGGGGAGTGGGTGAGAAGGAGAGTCCTTCATGATAAGCGCAGTTTGGGAATTGAACTGTGCTGTTAGCATTACCTTGCATGACAAACTGAACAAACTGAACCCCTTTATCCCTGGAGGGAACATAATTTCAAATAGATATTTGACATAGTTCATTACTAATAGGGGAGAAAAAAAATTGAAGAATTTGTACTACTGCACCAGTAGACAAACTGGAGCATTCTTTGTGTTTTAACAAGTGCTCAAGCAATAAATACTAAATCATGAGAAAATATGGAACACCATAAACATTCAGTACAGGCCTGTTCCTTTCACATACTATGTATGACTTACCCTGGCATATATTGGACATAATTTATTTAATCCCCTGAAGGAAAGTTTTACAAATTTTCTCCATTTCCCTCAAAAGGCACTTAGAGAAACTCCAGAACATCTAGCCAACTTGGCAACCTCCATTACTCAGTTTTGATGATTGGTGGACAGATAATAAATTAAACCCAGCAATTTCACCATATACTGCCATATTTCAATATCAAATTGTCATTAGCAGATAAATAGGACAATCACCAGGCTTTTAAGAAACTTGTTACATACTATCTCTCTTATGACTTTTTTAAAAATTAACTCCAATTATTGGGACACATAAGTTATCACTCAGTTCTGAAATTACAATTATTGTGCTAAAAGAATGAATCTAGTGCATTACTGTATTTCTAAAAAGTACTTGATGGGATTAAGTAATAACACCATGAATGTAAACGTCAATATGATATTAGATTTACATAGAATTTTGAGGACAATTTTATTAAAAGGAAATGTGATGGGCACAGTATAAACACAGAAATATTGGACATTATTTTGTAGTCTTTAACTTTGTTCATGTTTTTATTCAATCAATTTGTATTCTACATACTTTTTAAAATTTATCTTGTATCCTGCCTCTCTTAGGAGAAAGTGAGGACCGCAGATGCTGGAGATCAGAGCTTAAAAATGTGTTGCTGGAAAAGCGCAGCAGGTCAGGCAGCATCAAAGGAACAGGAGAATCGACGTTTCGGGCATAAGCCCTTCTTCAGGAATGAGGAGGGTGTGCCAAGCAGGCTAAGATAAAAGGTAGGGAGGAGGGACTTGGTGGAGGGGCGTTGGGAATACGATGGGTGGAAGGAGGTTAAGGTGAGAGTGATAGGCCGGAGAGGGGGTGAGGGCAGAGAGGTCGGGATTAAGATTGCAGGTCAAGAAGGCGGTGCTGAGTCTGAGGGTTGGGACTGAGATAAGGTGGGGGGAGGGGAAATGAGAAAGCTGGAGAAATCTGCATTCATCTCTTGTGGTTGGAGGGTTCCTAGGCAGAAGATGAGGCGCTCTTCCTCCAGGCGTTGTGTTTCCATGGTCTGGCGATGGAGGAGGCCAAGGACCTGCATGTCCTTGGCAGAGTGGGAGGGGGAGTTAAAGTGTTCAGCCACGGGGCGGTTGGGTTGGTTGGTGCGGGTGTTTCAGAGGTGTTCTCTGAAACGTTCTGCAAGTAGGCGGCCTGTCTCCCCAATGTAGAGGAGGCCACATCGGGTGCAGCGGATGCAGTAAATGCCTCTCTTGCAAGAGTTGTTTTGTCTGATTGCATGATAAATAACTTGCTCCCACCTCTCCTGTACTTTTTGTACATTTTTCTGGCCAGTCTCTAACTGGTCATCTCATTGCAATGTACCCTGAGAGTACAGCTCACTAACTACCTCACATTTATCTAAATTAAACTCCATCTGCCACTTCTCAGCCCATTGGCCCATCTGATCAAGATCCCATTGTAATCTGAGGTAACCTTCTTCGCTGTCCACCACACCTCCAATTTTGGTGTCATCTGCAAACATACTAAACTGTATTATCCAGCTTTTGATTATTTGAACATTTGATTATCTGAACAAAATACTCCCCACCCATATTGTTTGGATAATCGAGGTTCCTCTGCATTGTTAAAAAGTACCTTATGGTATTACGTATTAACACCATGAATGTAAACGTCAATATGGTATTAGATTTCCACAGGTTTTTGAGGACTTTTCTTTTAAAAGGAAATATGATGGGCACAGTATAAACACAGAAAGATTCTCCATTATTTTATAGTCTGTAAATTTATTCATGTTTTTATTCAATCGGGCTTATATACTTAATGGTAAGGTCCTAGGGAGTGTTGCTGAACAAAGAGACCTTGAGTGCAGGATCATAAGTCCTTGAAAATGGAGTCGCAGGTAGATAGGATAGTGAAGAAGGCGTTTGGTATGCTTTCTTTTATTGGTCAGAGTATTGAATACAGGAGTTGAGAGGTCACGTTGCAGCTGTACAGGACATTAGTTAGGCCACTTTTGGAATATTGCGTGCCATTCTGGTCTCCTTCCTATCGGAAGGGTGTTGTGAAACTTGAAAGGGTTCAGAAAAGATTTACAAGGATGTTGCCAGAGTTGGAGGATTTGAGCTGAGGGGTGACCTTATAGAGATTTTATAAATGAGGGGCATGGATAGGATAAATAGACAAAGTCTTTAACCTGGGGTGGGGGAGTCCAGAACTAGAGGGCATGAATTTAGGGTGGGAAGAGAAAGGTATAAAAGAGACGTAAGGTGCAACGTTTGCATGCAGAGGGTGGTACATGTATGAAATGAGCTGGCAGAGGAAGTGGTGGAGGCTGGTACAATTGCAACATTTAAGAGGCATTTGGATGGGTATATGAATAGGAAGGGTTTGGAGGGATATGGGCTGGGTGCTGGCAGGTGGCACTAGATTGGCTTGGGATATCTGGTTGGCATGGACAAGTTGGACCGAAGGAAAGGTGAGGTCACCCTGTTAGGAGTCTTTTACAGGCCTCCTAATAGTCCTAGAATCATTGAAGAAAGGATTGGGAAGGTGATTCAGGAGATGAGTGACAGTAATAGGGTGGTTGTTATGGGGGACTTTAACTTTCCTGATATTGATTGGGAAAGCTATAGCTCAAGTTCGTTAGATGGGTCAGTGTTTGTTCAATGTGTGCAGGAGAGTTTCCTGACACAATATGTAGACAGGCCAACAAGAGGTGAGGCCATACTGGATTTGGTTCTGGGTAACGAACCAGGCCAGGTGTTAGAATTAGAGGTAGGTGAGCACTTTGGGGATAGTGACCATAATTCGGTGATTTTTACACTCGTGATGGAGAGGGATAAGTGTGTACTACAGGGCAAGAATTATAGCTGGGGTAAGGGAAATTATGATGCGGTGAGGCATGACTTAGGATGTGTGGCTTGGAAAAGTAGACTCCAAGGCAAGAGTGTAAATGATATGTGGAACTTGTTCAAGGGGCAACTATTGAGTGTCCTTGATAATTATGTACCTGTCAGGCAGGAAGGAAAGGGTCGTGCGAGGGAGCCGTGGTTTAATAAGGAATTGGAATCCCTTGTTAAATGGAAGAGGGCGGCCTATCTCAAGATGAGACGTGAAGGTTCAATTGGGGCGATTGAGAGTTATAGGGTAGCCAGGAAGGACCTGAAGAGAGAGCTAAAAGCAGCAAGGAGGGGACATGAAAGGTCCTTAGTAGATAGGATTAGGGAAAACCCTAAGGCTTTCTATAGGTATGTTAGGAATAAAAGAATGACTAGGGTAGGAATAGGTCCAGTCAAGGATAGTAGGGGGAAGTTGCGTGTGGAGGCGGAAGAGATTGGGGAGACACTGAATGAATACTTTTCTTCAGTATTCACTCAGGAACAGGGCATTGTTGTCGATGAGAATACTGAGGCACAAATAAGTAGAATGGATGGCTTTGAGGTATGTAGAGAAGAGGTGTTGGAAATCCTGGAAAAGGTGAAAATAGATAAGTCCCCTGGGCCTGATGGCATTTATCCTAGGATTCTCTGGGAAGCAAGGGAGGAGATTGCAGAGCCATTGGCCTTGATTTTTATGTCCTCTTTGTCTACAGGAGTAGTCCCAGAAGACTGGAGGATAGCAAATGTGGTTCCCTTGTTCAAAAAGGGGAGTAGGGATAGCCCTAGTAACTATAGGCCGGTGAGTCTCACTTCTGTTGTGGGCAAAGTCTTAGAGAGAATTGTAAGGGATAGGATTTATGCACATCTAGATAGGAATAATGTGATCAAGGATAGTCAGCATGGTTTTGTGAAGGGCAAGTCGTGCCTCACAAACCTTATTGAATTCTTTGAAAAGGTGACGAAGGAGGTTGATGAGGGGAAAGCGGTAGATGTGGTATATATGGATTTTAGTAAGGCGTTTGATAAGGTTCCCCATGGTAGGCTACTGCAGAAAATACGGAGATATGGCATTGAGGGTGAGTTAGAGGTTTGGATTAGGAATTGGCTGGATGGAAGAAGACAGAGGGTAGTAGTTGATGGCAAAGTTTCTTCATGGAGTGCCGTCACTAGCGGTGTTCCGCAAGGATCTGTTTTGGGACCATTGCTGTTTGTCATTTTTATAAATGACCTGGAAGAGGGGTTAGAAGGTTGGGTGAGCAAGTTTGCGGATGATACGAAAGTCGGAGGAGTTGTTGACAGTGAGGAAGCATGTGGCAGGTTACAGCAGGATATAGAGAAGCTGCAGAGCTGGGCAGAAAGGTGGCAGATGGAATTCAATGTAGCTAAGTGCGAGGTGATTCACTTTGGGAAGAATAACAAAAAGATGGGGTACTGGGCTAATGGTCGGATACTTGGTAGTGTGGATGAGCAGAGGGATCTTGGTGTCCATGTACACAGATCTCTGAAAGTTGCCACCCAGGTAAATAGTGCGGTGAGGAAGGCATATGGCGTACTGGCTTTTATTGGTAGAGGAATTGAGTTCCGGAGTCCTGAGGTCATGATGCAGTTGTATAAGACTCTGGTACGGCCGCATCTGGAATATTGTGTGCAGTTTTGGTCGCCATACTATAGGAAGGATGTGGAGGCATTGGAACGGGTGCAGAGGAGGTTTACCAGGATGTTGCCTGGTATGGAAGGAAAATCGTATGAGGAAAGACTGAGGCACTTGGGTCTGTTTTCACTAGAGAAAAGAAGGTTTAGGGGTGACTTGATTGAGGTGTACAAGATGATTAGGGGGTTAGATAGGGTCGACAGTATGAACCTTTTCCCGCGTATGGAGTCAGGTATTACAAGGGGGCATAGCTTTAAATTAAGGGGGGGTAGATATAGGACTGATGTTAGGGGTAGGTTCTTCACTCAGCGAGTCGTTAGTTCATGGAATGCCCTGCCAGTAACAGTGGTGGACTCTCCCTCTTTATGGGCATTTAAGAGGGCATTGGATAGGTATATGGAGGATAGTGGGTTAGGGTAGTTTAGGTGGGCTTGGATCGGCGCAACATCGAGGGCCCAAGGGCCTGTACTGCGCTGTATTCTTCTATGTTCTATGTTCTATGTTCTGTGCTATACATCTCTATTACTGTATGACTCTACCATGTTGAGAAATATATATAGGTATTGTCAACTGTTGATCACATGAAACTGAAAAACACTGTCCATTGAAGGGGGATCTTGAAGGATACATGCTAAGTATGCTTGCTGATGTTGAAAATAAAGTAGAGTTCAAAGATGAAAGAAAGAATGAAAACAAAAATAAAACATTTCTCTAATCAAAAATGCCATGGGATTGTTATATTCACCTGAGAAGTTCCTGACTCAAATCTCACTACATCAAAAAATTAAAATTGACACTCCAATGGAGCACTGAGGGATAATTGCATTATCAAAGGTTTTGCATTTTAGATGCAACATTAAAGTAAGGAAAATGCACTGTTGCATTTATTATTAATGAAAAGTTGTTAAAAAGGTAAATGTATTAAAGTAAGTGTTATTCTTGGTTTACTCTGTACAACTTCTGTCTAGATAAGGTACAGGGAGAGCTGAATCATTTGGAATGTACTGCATAAGGAAAATGCCACGTATCAACTTAAGGACTATGTAACCAGCACAGAAATATGACCGGCCGGAGCATTTTATGTTGAGAGATGACTACGATGAGTAGCTTGACTGAGCTGTATGGCTGAAGATCAGTACCTTCTGAAGACCTGCACAGTTTTATATTTCCATAATGCTCCTTTCCCAGGTAAAATTATTTTCATCACCATTAGACCGCACTGATCTTCAGCCATACAGCTCAGTCAACCATAAGATACTCCGGCTGGTCATTCATTATTTTTGTGCTGGTTATGCAGTCCTCAAGCTGATAACTGGCATTTTCCTTATGTAGTACATTCCAAGTGATTCAGCTTCTCCCTGTACCTTATCTAGACAGAAGTTGTATATAGTAACCCAAGAATAACATTTACTTTAATATATTTAACTTTTTACCAATTTATCATTAATAACAAATGCAACAGTGCATTTTCCTTGCTTTAATGTTGCATCTAAAATGCAAAACCTTTCATAAAGCAATTATCGCTCAGTGCTCTATTGGAGTGTCAATTTTAATTTTTTGATGTAGTGGCATTTGAATCAGGAAGCTTCTCATCCACAGTTGATAGTTCTACCATTGATTAATAAATGATTTTTTAAAAACATCTTTCCTATTCTCCCTGTATCTGAAAAACATTATTCTATCACAGATTTTCCAGTAAACATGTGTTGCAATATTTTACAATCTGTGTCAATAGAATTAAAAATATACTGAAAGACCAGATGCAAAATACATTACTAAATGTTTATGGCTTAATGAATAACATAATTCAAAGATTTCTATCTGCTCTTTATTAACTTAGTTCTCACCAAAGAAAAATGCATTTTACTATCAAGATTAAAAAACATTTCAAAGTTTATTATCTGAACTAAAACATGAACAAAATAAAATCCAAACAGAACAACTTGTTGGCATCATTACAATATCAAAAATGACTTTTCTCCTTCTGTTTGAGATACAATATATTTTCCAAACTGAAGCAAGATACTTTGGAAAAAAATACCTGTTGACTGAATTAAATTGTGGCAAGAGAATCATAGAATCACTACAGTAAGAAGCAAACCATTCAGACCTGCTATCCTATCCCTGTATTTCCCATGGCTAATCCACCTAACCTGCACATTTTTGGACTATGGGAGAGAACCTGAGCACCGAGAGGAAATCCATCAAACCCAGGGAGAATGTCCAAACTCCACACAGTCACCCAAGACTGGAATTGAACTCAGGTCCCTGGTGATATGAGGCAGATGTGCTAACCACTGAGCCACCATGTTGCCCTAACCAGCTGAAAATACTGTATATTTCAGGCAATGCAAACAAGGTGACCTCAAACACCTGTAGTTTTAATTTTCCATCATGCTCTTTTCCAAGGTAAAATTATTTCCATCACAATTAGCCTGTACTGGTCTTCAGACATACAGCTCAGTCAACTTACTCTTTGTAGTCATCTCTTACCATAACATACTCTGGCTGGTCATTCATTATTTCTGTGCTGGTTACGTAGTCCTCAAGCTGATAACTGGCATTTTCCTTATGCAGTATATTCCAAGTGATTCAGCTTTTCCCTGTACCTTATCTAGATAGAAGTTGTATATAGTAAACCAAGAATAACATTTACTTTTAATACATTTAGCGTTTTACTAATTTATCATTAATAATAAATGCAACAGTGCATTTTCCTCAGACTGAATGGAAAAAAAAGTTTGTCTGCCCAGGCAGGTCAGAGGAGAGACACGATCCACAATTAACTTTTGGAGAGGAATGCAGTCAGCACTCCAGCTTCACACTGCCCTTTTAATATAATGAGTTCTGTGTGTAATCAGCATGGCCTGCTTTAGCAGAGGATCCAATCAATCTCATTAGTAACTTGCACTATCTAAAGCTAGTCTTCTTCTCTTCAAAGGGTAGGTATATTATGGCAGGAGCAAATGCTGGCAGCCATTCTAACAGTAAATCTGTCCTCACTGTCAGTGAAGAATCCAAGAGCAAAATTGCTGTCAAAACTCAGCATGTCTGGCAGCATCTGTGGGAAGAGAGCAGAGTTAATGTCTCAGATCTAGTGACTGTTCATCGTTCTTCCCACAGATGCTGCCAGATCTGCTGAGTTTCTCCAGTAATTTCTGTTTTTACTTCAAATCTCCAGCATCCGCGGTTCTTTGTTTTATATTATATGAGAGCGATGAATGGCTGACCTTGAAGTACAGGAATCCCTCAGGCTTTCAGGTGCAATACTAGAGATCTGATGGAGTTAGTGGAGAAAGTGAGGATTGCAGATGCTGGAGATCAGAGTTGAGAGTGTGGTGCTGGAAAAGCACAGCAGGTCAAATAGGAACAGGAGAATCAACATTTCAGGCATGAGCCCTTCATCAAGGGGTGGAAAAGTAGAGATAAATGAGGACCTCTGTACAGGTCACATGTCAGTAACTGGAGCAGCAAGACTTGAAGATCAATGCTGGAAGACTAACCCCAAGGAACTGGAAGTTTAATGATCTCACCTGAGTAAACAATATCAGAACATGGATCTTCGTATTCCATAGCAGCCTCATCCACTGTTCATATCACCGCATTCCATCCCACCCTTATGCTACACATCACACACCTACCAATAATTTCAATCAGGACACACTCCTAACATGTATGTGGATCACTTCGTCATTGAACACATGGGGTTCCTGTAAATATCATCTCTCAGCTTGTATAAATCTCAGCTGTTTGACAAAGACAGCTGCATCACCTAAACAGATTTGATGACATGCAAAGCCATGCTTCCTTCCCTTATCTAAGTGAAGATGACACACAAAGGGAAGGAGCAGAAAGAAACCAGAGGTGCTTTGGCATGCCTGCATGCCCTAACCTTTGTGAAAAAGAAGGATCATGGAGATGGGTAGAGCTGAAGCTACTGAAATTGAGAGCGTCTGTATTGATAAATCTCCTTCTCAAAACCAGCAGTTTGAGAAGATGCTGGTGGTGCAAGCATGTACTTCTTAGTTTCTCATCTTTTGTCATCACAACCTGATGATAAAAACAGAAAATGCTGGAGAAACTCAGCAGATCTAGCAACATCTGTGGATAGAGAAACAGATTTGACATTTTGAATCCAACATGACGATTCTTCAGAACTGAAAGCAGCTGGAAAATAGTGTTTTCTGTATTGAGCCCCTTGTGCCTGCTCTGCCATTCAATATGATTTTGGTTGATCATTGAGCTCAGTGCTGTAATACTCCCATGTCCCTTTAATCCTTTAGACAGAAGAGCAGGCAGATGGGACTAATTTCGTTTGGGACCATGGTGACCATGTTCAGGTTGGACCAAAGGGTCTGTTTCTGTGCTGTATGGTTCTATAACTCTACCTCCTTCTTGAAAACACAATGTTTTACCCTCAACCACTTTCTGTAGTAGTGAGTTTCACAGGCTCACCGCCTTCTGGGTGAAGAAATTTCTCCTCATCCCAGTCATAAAAGGTTTATCCCTTAACTTTAAACTATGACTCCCCCACCTCTGGTAATACCCTGCCTTCATCTAACTTGTCTTATCTTGTTAGAATTCTGTGTGTTTCTATGAGACACCCTCCCATTCTTCTAAACTCCAGTGAATACAATCCTGACTGACTCAGTCTCTCCTCATATATCAATTCTGCAATCACAGGAATTGATCTGGTAAAACTTGCCGCACTCTCTCTCTCGAGCAAGAACAGCCTTCCTCAGATATGGAGACCAAAACTGCACACAATATTCCAGCTGAGGCCTCACTAATGTCCAGCATAATTGCAATAAGACATCCTTGTTCCTGTACTCGAATCCTCTTGTTATGAAGGGCCACATAAAATTTGCCTTATTTACCGCCTGCTGCACCTGCATCCTTACTTTTTGTGACTGGTGCACAAGGACACCCAGGTCTCACTGAACATTCACCTCCCATAATTTTCAACCATTCTAATAATAATCTGCCTTTCTGTGGTTTTTTGTTGTCTCAGTGGATAACCTCACATTTATTCATATTACACTTCAACTGCCAAGCATTTGCTCATTCTCTCAGCCTGTCCAAATCACATTACAACATCTTTGTATCTTTCTCAAAGCTCATTTTCCAATCCAGCTTTGTGTGATCTGCACATTTTGACATAGTCCATTCAGTTCCCTCATTATTGGTCAGAGTACTGAATATAGGAGTTGAGAAATCTATTCCAGTCCTCCCTTGTGAAGGTAGGTGGCACAGTGGTTAGCACTGTTGCCTCACAGCGCCAGAGATCCGGGTTCAATTCCCGCCTCAGGCGACTGACTGTGTGGAGTTTGCACGTTCTCCCCGTGTCTGCGTGGGTTTCCTCCGGGTGCTCCGGTTTCCTCCCACAGTCCAAAGATGTGCAGGGTCAGGTGAATTGGCCATGCTAAATTACCCGTAGTGTTAGGTAAGGGGTAAATGTAGGGGTATGGGTGGGTTCGCTTCGGCGGGTCGGTGTGGACTTGTTGGGTCGAAGGGCCTGTTTCCACACTGTAATGTAATCTGTAGAAGTAAAGGATGAATTTAGTTCAACATTTATTCCCCCGTTTCTGGCTGCCACTAGTTTTCATTAATCTTCTTCTCTTTATATAATTATAGGAGCTTTTACAGTCAATTCTTATGTTCTCCGCAAGCTTACTCTATTTTCCCGTTCTTAACTAAATTTGTTGGTTCTCCTAAGCTCTTTCCAATCCTCGGGTCTAATGTTATTTTCTTGTCAATTTGTTTTCCTCTTTTTTTGCATCTAATGCTATCTTGGACTTTACTTATAAGCTGATTTTTCTCCACAGGTGCTGCCAAACCGGCTGAGCTTTTCCAGCAATTTCTTTTTTGTTTGTTTTACAGCATCTGCAGTTCCTTCAGTTTTTATGTCATGTTTTTTAGTTGATTCCTCAATGTATTGATCCAGAAAACCATCCCATACACATTATACAAATTATTCCTCTGTGGTATTGTGACTAACTTGATCCGTTCAATCTATATCAGATTAAAGTCACCCAGAATTATAGACGTTCATTTACCGCATGCATGTTTCTGATTTCCTGTTTAACACCATTACCAACATTACCACTACAGTTTGGAGGTCTATGTACCACCCATTAACGTTTTTTGCCCTTTAGTATTTATTAATTGAACCCCACACAGATTGTATATTGTCTGAGCTCTTTAATCAGTAATGCAACTCTACCACCTTTTCCTTTTTGTCTGTTCTTCCACACTACTCAATAGATGTGGATGTTCAATTCTCATCCCTCGTCATGCTGCAGCCATGTTTCTGTAATCCCAGCTATATCATACACATTTGCATTTCATTCTCCAGTTTGTTCAATGTTCTGACACAAAACTTTTTCTCTTTCTTTCAGACATTAAGGAACACAAGCTGCAATAACTTTGATATACCCCACACCCCTCTGGAATGTCCATCTCCTCCCCTTTCATCTGACTCCATCCTTTCCCCATACCCCACCATTTGTCAAGTACTTATTATCCCCTCTGATACTCCGCTATCTGATGCTGAATGTTCTATGCTCAGCCAAGGTGTTTTATCTCTCTGCATTCCTATCTTAATGAATTTCAGGCATGACAAGACATTAAACTCTTCTTTGGTTGCCTCTGCCTCTGTGTCCATTTCACAGAATCATGGTTTCATAAAATCCCAAAAGTGTGAAAACAGGCCATTCGGCTCAACAAGTCTACACCAACTCTCCGGAAAGCATCCCACCCAGACTCATCCCCTTTATGCTATCCCTGTAACCCTGCATTTCTCATGGCTAGTCCACATAATCTAATTTCTATGGACAGGAGTCCTCTCCCCATTCCAAAGACCTCTTTGCCCAGCTCCAACACTCTCCCTTCACATGGACCCCTCCCGCAGGCCTTTTACCTGCACTTGACCTGTTCATTGAAAACTGTCGACTTGTCATTCGTCACCTCAAATTCTCTGCCTCCCTTATCCATCAGAATCTTTCTCCCTCTAAGTCGATTGCACTCTGTGCTCTCCGATCCAGCCCTGACTTTGTAAGCAAGCCTGCCAACAAGGCTGGTGTTGTTGTCTGGCGGACTGACCTCTCCATTGAGGAGGCTGGGAGATACCAACTCTTAGTTACCTCCTTCTATCTTCTGAGGACCATAATCCCACCAGTGAACACCAGGCCATTGTGCTTATGGCCCCAACCCCACACAGCTCACTTCTACCTTCTTCCCAAAATCCACAAGCAGGACTCCTGGGAAAGAAGCATTGTTTCTGCCTGCTTCTGCCCACTGAACTCATCTCTTCCTACCTCAACTCTATTTTTTCTTCCCTTGTCCAATCCCTTCCCACTTACATCTGTGATTCCTCATGCAATCCCTTGACAAGTCCATCCCTGTCAGGATAGTCTCAGGGCTCTCTGCTTCCTCGAAAAAAGGTCCAAACCGTCCCCATCCACCATCACTCTCCTCCTCCTGGCTGAGCTCATTCTCAGTCTAAACAACTTCTTCTTGAACTCCTCCCACTTTCTTCAGGTCAAAGGGATGGTCATAGGTACCCGCACAGGTCCCAGTTATGCCCATTTAAGAAAAGCAGCTCCTAATCATTGTGACTCCAACAGCAAGCCTACCTCACCTGCTACATGCCAACATTAATCAGTTTTGTCTCCCATATGCTGCCCATAGTCGACTGCACAATTTGATTTCCAGGTAGTTCTGTCATTGCTGGTACAGTCTATACTATGGATATGGTCTCTGTTGTTTTCCTGCCTCTTGCCCCTCTTCTCTGCACTCCTCACAGCCTAATCTCCATCCTAATAGAGAAAGACGATGGTCCTCATTGTTCCTAGTTGCAAATTCTCATTTGTAGCTGCTGCCTTCTTTGTATTCTGGTATCATGCTAATTGTATCTAAAATTCTGTGATGTGAAAAGGATGATCAAGCACATATGGAATACACCTCCTGCAATCTGCACAATCCCAGTGGCACCCCCAGTGTGGCAATGGCTCGATATTCCTCAAGAACAAGAACATAAGGAGGACTGGCACATTCAGTTCCTCAGGCCTGTTCCACACCAGCAAGGTCATGGCTGATATCTGATTGTGCCCTTGATTCCATTTTCATGCCTGCCTCATAACTGTGTCAATCAAAACTTATCTAATTCAGCCTTGAATATCTTCAATGAGCCAGCTCTGGTCAAACTTCTGACTGAAGAAAAATTCTCCTCATCTCCATCTGATATGTGTGACCCTCTCCCACTCATGAACCAGTTTAATTCCTTCGGGGAAGCATCCCTGCCATTTTGTCACAGAAATAACTCAACGGAGGCCGGTATCCCATCACCAAGTCGTCCTTACTTTACACGTGGAGAGTCCTTGACACAGATCCAGTTCCCTGAGACCCAGCTCTCAGAGTGAACAGGATGTCAGACACTTTTTTTAAGGTCATAATAGAAAAGGACAAAAATGGACCAAAAGTTAAGGTTCTCAACTGGGGAAAGCTAATTTTAACAAGATAAGGTAAGTAAACAAGGAATAGCCACTTTCAGGAAAATCCATATTTGAGCAGTGGAAGACATCAAACATCAATGCATTCCCATAAAGGTGAGAAACTCCTGTTCTTATCTGTCAGTCAAGGCTTTTTGATTGGACCAGATTAACATCCCCAATCAGGGAACTCGTAATCTATGAGATCCACCTGGCTAACTTTATTATAATCACTACATCCTTATCCCCTGAGTCCGAGGACACAGGCCAGTTCTTCTCTATAACTCGTCCTGGGATGTTTTAGTACCAGGTAACGTTCCTGTAATTCTGTCTCAGTTACAGGCAGCTTGTATCATACCTTAACCTGCCTCTTGCATGCAGAGTGTCTTAGAAGAAATTCATTCTCTTCTTCTTCATTGAGATGGTGACATCCGCTGCGTCCTTCTCAGATTCAGAGGCATCTTTAACACTTGACAGAGAGGGAGAACCCATGAATTCTGGAACAGTTGGGAAAAGCTATCGAGGAGGTAGGTATGTTTTACTTCCACGCTGTTTGCAAATTTTGCAGCTTTCATATAGTCCATGTACTTGTTCAGAATCATCACACCTAGCCAAACTTTATACATCACCAAACCTGACCTCCAACATGCCTCTTACCCCATGTAGGACTATTCCTATGATCATTCCAAACTTTGTCCCCTGAGGCAAGCTATCTCTCTTTCTTAGGGGAGTTTTGTGTCAGGTATTGGCATTTCTGATAACATTTCACCTTCACCCTGACCCAGGTCCAGGAAAAGCAAATTTAACCTAGTACAGAGTCTCCTCCCCATTATCAACATTACATGAGCGATGGTTTTATAACCAAAGAAGAACTGGGACAGTTGGTATCAATTGATACTGTAGGCTGTTCCTTTAAGCCTGCCTTAATGTTTGGAAAGCTCTTTCTATCAAACCATTGGATGATGGATTATATGCAGCTGTCCTTATATGTCAGATACCATTCAACTTTAGGAAATACTCAAATTCCCTGCTAGTAAATGATGCCCTTTATCTGTGACCAACATGTCTGTGAATCTGTGTCTTGCAAAAGATGCATGCAGTTTTTCTGTCATTGTCCCCATGTTTGACAAATGAACTCTATGTACATCATCCACTTTGAGTGGGTGTCCACAATAACTAAGAAGATTAGCCATGATAGGACCTACATAGTTGACGTGTAATTGAGTCCAGGGTTTACCTGGCCATTCCCATGAATGTGGAGGAGTTGCTGGTGGTAATTTTTGTCCTTGTTGGCAGTCTGGGCACTGCCCCACTGATGCATCCAAACCTGGCCACCAGACATAACATTTTGCCAAAATCTTCATTTTGGAAACTCCTGGATGACGCTGGTGAAGTTCAGGCAGTATCTTGCGGCAACCTTTGCTAAGGACAATCACTCTTGCTCCCCCTAGTAATATGTCATCCTCTACTGTGAGCTGGTCTCTCCGAGTCCAAAAAACATTTCAGTTCTGGCTGTGGCGGCTCTTTGGTTACTGTCATCACCACCAGCTGTTTGAGTTTTGCCAGGACCGGACCTTTCTGCATCCAAAATCTGATATTGTCAGCTGTGATTGTAAGTGTGTCCAGAAAATTTTATACCATTACAAACTCTTCCAGTATAGTTCCACCGGTGATGTATCTGCCAGTAGAAGATGGCTCAATGCATCCACATTTGCTACTTGGCCTCTGGGACAGATTCCTGAAGAAGGGCTCATGCCCAAAACGTCGATTCTCCTGCTCCTTGGATGCTGCCTGACCTGCTACGCTTTTCTAGCAACATATTTTCAGCTCTGGGACAGTATTCCAACTTGTAATTATACGCATCTAGTATTAAAGGCCACCGCTGAATTGGCCCTGAAGCTTTGGGCAGCACTGCCTTGTCCTCATTAAGTAGACCTAGCAAGGGTTTGTGGTCTGCTTTTATTGCAAATTTATGTCAGTAAAGGTGGAAGTTCTTGACTGCAAATATGACTGCCAAATCTTCCTCATCTATCTGGACATATTCATGCTCTGTATTAACCAAATATCTGAATGCATACATTATTGACCCTCTCCACTGGCTCACTATGAGCTAATACTAGACCCGATGCCAAACAGCTAGATATTGCATGTTAATACCAGATCTTGCTTGGGATCACAGTGTGCCAAATCCTTAGAGGATGATAGCTATTTCTTCACTTCCATCAAAGCTTTGGCTTGGCTACACAATCATTTCCAAGGCTGACCCCTTTTTCAGAGTTGATGCAGAGGTGCCAGGATAGACGGCAGATTAAATAAGAACTTTCCAAAGTAGTTCACCAGTCCAAGGAAAGACCCAAACTCTGATACAGATGTTGGAGCCAGGGCAGCTTTGATCACACTCACTTTATCTTCCACAACTGTAACCCAGTTTTGTTGATTCTGTAGCCCAAGTGGGTCACTTGAGTGCCTGGAACACACATTTTTTCCCTTCTAAGGCCTAGGAGAAACAACTAAGGACTGTGTCCAAGTTCTCTCAACGCTCCTTATTGATCTTCCCTGTTATTAGCATGTCATCTAGATAAATACTGATCTGGGATAGACCTTGTCAAATGTTCTCCATCATCCATTGCAAATTTGCACAGGCTGACCATATCCCAGTGGCAATCTCATATATTGGTACAAACCCTTACAGGTATCTATTGTAGCATACTCTGGGGAATCTTTATCTTACCGCAATTGAAGTACACATGACTAATGTCCAGTTTCATGAAGGACAACTCCCCTGCCAGCTTTGTGTATAAGTCCTCTTGGTATTAATCCAGCTGTGAAAAAACATCTACTATTTGTTTAAAATCCCCACGAAGGTGAACAGACCGATTAGGCTTCACAATTAATCCGGCCAGTGCTGCCCATTTTGTAAACTGATTTGATCATTCCTTTGCTTTCCAGCCTTCTGAGTTCTGCCTCTACTTTTGCCCATAAGGCAAATGGCACTGGGCAAGCCTTGTAGAATCATGCAATTGCTTCCTGGTCAACATGCAAGGTGGCATTGGCTCCTTTGATAGTCCCCAGACCTTCCTAAAAATCTTCCAGGTATTTAATCAGAACTTCATTAAGACAGCCATTTTCTAATTGAAAAATGTGGAGCCAATTCAGGTGAATCTTCCTCAACTAATTTCCCTCCATCAAGCTTGGGCATGAGCTATTAGAATTTAAGTCCAATCAATCTGCAATTAAAAGCTATTCTTAGTAATGATGACCGTGAACCTATCATTGATTATTGTAAAATCCCATCTGGTTCACTAATATCCGTTTAGGAATGAAACTTCCCTATCCTTAGCATCAGACATAGGAGCAGATGCAGGCCATTCAGCCCAATGAGTTTGTTCTGTCATCCAATGAGATCATGGCTGATCTGATAATCGTCAACTCCACTTTCCAGCTTTTTCCCCATAATCCTTGACTTCCTTACTGATTAAAGATCTATCTATCTCAGCTTTGGATGTATTGGCCTAGCTTACTTGTGACTCCACATCCACAGTACTGTGTTTGATACCTAACTGCCCTCTGAAATGGCCTAAAAAGGAGGGCAATTAATGATGGGTAAAATATGCTGATCTTGCTGGTGGCGCTCACATCCAATGAAAGAATAAAAAATACTCAGTCTTACTCTGTCACCTTTGTTAGTTTTCCCCATAATACCTTAATAATTACAATCAGAGGGATCACGTGTTGATTCATTTGCTGCCTGTGAAATTAATTAGCCAGAAGTGACATGACACTAGCTTATAGTCCAACAGGTTTATTTGAAATCACATGCTTTTGGAGCATTACCTTCACCTCACAAAGGGGCTGTGCTCCGAAACTTTGTGATTCTGACTTCGGCCACCCTAGTCCATATCATAATTAAGAATGACCAAATTGACTTTATGAATACAATTTTAGCCTGGTACATTCATTGCCCGCTCTATCCATTTCCAAATTCCAAATGAAATAGAATAAAACGTAATTCCTCAACTGCTAACAGCTAGCACAAACACTTCATAAACACTGTCCAGCCTCATCAAATCATGTTTTCTAATAGAGTTGTACAGTACATTTCATCTAATCTGTGGAGAGCTATTCTTGCATCCTTACAAACCCAAACTGTTCCATGATCAAAGTGATTTTTCACAAAGGAAATAAATAGCATTAGGTCTGAATAATATATGACCTCCTTCACTTTCATTTTATTTGGACCAATGTCAAGTACATTCATTTGCCACTTGGGACAGTTCATGGTTCTTTTTGATTGCTGAAACCATTGTTTTATATGGCTCATTGATGGATCTATTCATTTACAATTAGTTTCGCAATATTGAATAATTTATGTAAATTAATACATGTTTGAAATTTGCTAAATCCCTTTGAATCTTGGTTAAAAAAAAAGTCTGGAGTGCACACGTTGGAAAGGGTAGGGTACAAATAGTAGGCCAGAAGAAAGTAATTTGGCAAAAAAAACCTTTGTTTCAGGGTTTAAACAATGTAGTTCTGACTTCTTTAAGATGTTTTGAAATGCTTATAAATGTTTTATTGACCTTGATCATTGTCCAAAATAATTTGTCAAAATCTTCAATTATCTTGCCCAAAATTATTGATAATATATAAGTGATGGTAATTCCTTACATCTGGTTCAAAACCATGCATTTATTGTTTAACCCTTTATCCATTACTCATGCTGATATCAGTTTAGCCTCTCAGGTTGCAAGCATTCATGCCTCCGAGTTAAAAGTTCAAGTCCCACTACAGAACTTCAGCATTAAAAAATCAGGCTGATGCCCCAATGCATTTGGGTGTGCTTTGTCATTCAGTGAGATCATGCCTAATTTGATAATCCTCAACTCCACTTTCCTGCCATTTCCTCATTACCCTTTCCTGATTAAAAATCTGTGCAGCTCAGCTTTAAATATACTTAAGAGCCAGCTCCTCCAGCCCTCCAAGGTAAAGAATTCCATGGATTCACTATCCTTTGAGAGATTCTGATTCAGTATGTGGATGTACCTAATAGAGAAGGTGCAAAACTTGACCTACTCTTGGGAAATAAGGCTGGGCAGGTGACTGAGGTGTCAGTGGGGGAGCACTTTGAGGCCAGCGACCATAATTCTATTAGTTGTAAAATAGTGATGGAAAAGGATAGACCAGGTCTAAAAGTTGAAGTTCTAAATTGGAGAAAGGCCAATTTTGATGGTGTGAGGTAAGAACTTTCAAAAGCTGATTGGAGACAGATGTTCGCAGGTAAAGGGATGGCTGGAAAATGGGAAGCCTTCAGAAATGAGATAACGAGAATCCTGTCAGGGTGAAAGGAAAGGCTGGTAGGTATAGGGACTGCTGGATGACTAAAGAAATTGAGGGTTTGGTTAAGAAAAAGAAGGAAGCATATGTAAGGTATAGACAGGATAGATCAAGTGAATCCTTAGAAGAGTATAAAGGAAGTAGGAGTATACTTAATAGGGAAATCAGGAGGGCAAAAAGGGACTAGAGATAGCTTTGGCAAACAGAATTAAGGAGAATCCAAAGGGTTTTTACAAATACATTAAGGACAAAAAGGTAACTAGGGAGAGAATAAGGCCCCTCAAAGATCAGCAAGGTGGCCGTGGTGTGGAGCCGCAGGAAATAGGGGAGATACTAAATGAGTATTTTGCATCAGTATTTACTGTGGAAAAGGATATGGAAGATATACACTGTAGGGAAATAGATGGTGACATCTTGCCAAATGTCCAGATTACAGAGGAGGAAGTGCTGGATGTCTTGAAACGGTTAAAAGTGGATAAATCCCCAGGACCTGATCAGGTGTACCCGAGAACTCTGTGGGAAGCTAGAGAAGTGATTGCTGAGCCTCTTGCTGAGATATTTGTATCATCGATAGTCACAGGTGAGGTGCCGGAAGACTGGAGGTTGGCAAACGTGGTGCCACTGTTTAAGAAGGGTGGTAAAGGCAAGTCAGGGAACTGTAGACCAGTGAGCCTGACCTCGGTGGTGGGCAAGTTGTTGGTGGGAATCCTGAGGGACAGGATGTACCTGTATTTGGAAAAGCAAGGACTGATTAGGGATAGTCAACATGGCTTTGTGCGTGTCTCACAAACTTGATTGAGTTTTTTGATGAAGTAACAAAGAAGATTGATGAAGGCATAGCCGTAGATGTGATCTATATGGACTTCAGTAAGGTGTTCGACAAGGTTCCCCATGGGAGACTGATTAGCAAGGTTAGATCTCATGGAATACAGGGAGAACTAGCCACTTGGATACAGAACTGGCTCAAAGGTAGAAGACAGGGGGTGGTGGTGGAGGGTTATTTTTCAGAGTGGAGGCCTGTGACCAGTGGAATGCACAAGGATTGGTGTTGGGTCCTCTACTGTTTGTCATTTTCATAAATGATTTGGGTGCGAGCATAAGAGGTACAGTTAGTAAGTTTGCAGATGACACCAAAATTGGAGGTATAGTGGACAGCGAAGACAGTTACCTCAGATTACAATAGGACCTTGACCAGATGGGCCAATGGGCTGAGAAGTCGCAGATGGAGTTTAATTCAGATAAATGTGAGGTGCTGCACTTTGGGAAAGCAAATCTTAGCAGGACTTATACACTTAATGGTAAAGTCCTAGGGAGTGTTGCTGAACAAAGAGACCTTGGAGTGCACGTTCATAGCTCCTTGAAAGTGGAGTTGCCGGTAGATAGGATAGTGAAGAAGGTGTTTGGTATGCTTTCCTTTATTGGTCAGAGTATTGAGTACAGGAGTTGGGAGGTCACGTTGCGGCTGACAGGACATTGGTTACATCACTGTTGGAATATTGCGTGCAATTCTGGTCTCCTTCCTATCAGAACGATGTTGTGAAACTTGAAAGGGTTCAGAAAAGATTTACAAGAATATTGCCAGGGTTGGAGGATTTAGGCTATAGGGAGAGGTTGAATAGGATAGGGCTGTTTTCCCTGGAGCATTGAAGGCTGAGGGGTGACCTTATCGAGGTTTATAGAAATAAATTTATAAAATATGGAGCGTGGTAGAGTGAATTGACAAAATATTTTCCCTGGGGTGGGGGATTCCAGAACTAGAGGGCATAGGTTTAGGGTGAGAGGGCAAACCTTTTCACGCAGATGGTGATACGTATATGGAATGAGCTGCCAGAGGAAGTGGTGGAGGCTGGTACAATTGCAACATTTAAAAGGCATCCAGATGGGTACATGAATATGAATGGTTTGGAGGGATATAGGCTGGGTGTTGGCAGGTGGGACTAGATTGGGTTGGGATATCTGGTCAGCATGGACGAGTTGGACCGAAGGATCTGTCTCCATGCTGTACATCTCTATGACTCTGTGACTCTATGACTCTAAGTGTTTTAAACTGTACCTGTCTCAGTTGTTGTCCTCTCCTGCCGAGAGTAAAATAAGCCAATATCCTTTAAAGTCCCGAGATGGGAAAGCAGAAAAAAAACAGAATTTGCTGGAAAAGCTCTGCAGGTCAGTCAGTATCTGAGGATGAAAATCAGAGTTAACATTTTGGATCCAGTAACCTTTCCTCTGAACTAGGAAAAAAATCCCTGTCTGCATGTAAAGCCATGTTCCACAGAATGATCATTACTGAAATAATGTTCAATAAGGATTGCGTAAAAATGCGTCATCTCATTCAACAATAATGCCTGTGTCCCTTTCTCCTCTCTTGCCATTACTTTATGCAAGAAATCTGGGGTGGGCCATGATTGTCACATCTACTACTATAATTGGCATCAACGATTATCAATAAATTTGTGTAATTGCAGAAAACAGCTTACGTTATGCATATTTAACAAACCAGGACATTGATTCCATGTGATTCCACAGAATTAGTGTCGTTTTCACCTCATCTCCCAGATCCAATCCTCCAACTTGGTACCACCCTCTTGAACTGTCCTACCTGATCACCTTCCATCCCACCTATCCACATCACCCCCCACTCCGACCTATCACCATCAACCCCACCTTCATCCGCCTCTCATATTCCTAGCTACCTCCCCCCCCCAGACCCACCTCCCTCCTATTTATCTCTCAGCCCCTTGAACACACCCCCACCCCATCCCACATTCCTGATGAAGGATTTATGCTCAAAATGTCGACTCTCTTGCTCCTCTGATGCTGCCTGACTCTGATCTCCAGCATCTGCAGTCCTCACTTTCTCCTAGTTGTTTGAAATCCAACCCATACAGTGGCAACAGCAAATTTGCAAATGCAGTCAGAGCAGAATTTGGCCACAGTCATGAGTGTATAAGGAGTATAGTAAAGGACTGAGTATGCAGCCTTGCAGGGCATGATTATGGAGGAGGTGTTGCCGCTTATCCAACAAAACCCAAAGTCATGTTAAAATAAAACGAAGAACTGCAGATGCAGGAGATTGGAAACATAAACTGCTGCTGAAACTCAGCAGCTCTGGCAGCAACTGCCAGAGAAGAAAGCAAAGTTAACATATTGTGTCTGATGACTCTTCATCCAAACTGATGAAGTTGAGTTTCTGTTTCTGTCCCATAGTAATGCTGCTTGGCTCATATTATTGTACGTGTGCCACCCAAAATACAGTTGTTATTTTTTCAGTAACTATACTTTGGTTGTAACTTTAATTTTCCCAATTGGATTAAATGTAGCCTATAATGAATAAAACACAAATATAACCCACAATAAGAGGCCAGGTATAACACAAATGTGCTACGTTTCACATTTAATCTAAGATAACATGGAATTATATGCCTTTGGTGTGTAAGACCAAGCTTTTCCAAAATACACTTCCATGAGTGAGGCCCCAAGTCAACAGTGAAAACATTGCTTTTATGTTTGAAATAGAACTTTGTATCTTTAACTGTATAGTGATGAATGTAGTCATGCAAGTAAACTGGCATGAATTACTTAAGACTTAGATTTCATTATTAATTTATAGAAAGTGTGCGTAGCCATTTTTAAATTAAACTAAAATAATTTCCTAAAAACCGAAGAATTGCAGATGATGAAAATCAGAAACAACAGATATTGCTGGAAAAACTCAGCACATCTGGCAGCATCTGTGGAGAGAAAGCAGAATTAACATTTTGGGACCAGTGACCCTTCTTCACAACTGGTTGTAGCTAGGGAAAGGTTAGTATATATAGATTGTACTGTATTCGCTACTCACAATGTAGTCTCCTCTACACTGGGGAAGCAAAGCACAGACCGGGTGACTACTTTGCAGAACACCAATGTTCTGTCCGCAAAAAAAACCCTGCACTTCCTGTTGCCTGTCATTTCAACACACCACTTCGTTCCCTAGCCAACATCTCTCTCTCAGGTTTGCTGCAGTGCTCCAACAAAGCTCAGCACAAGCTGGAAGAACAACAGCTCATTTTCTGCTTGGGGACCTGCAGCCTTCAGAGCTCAATATCAAGTTGAAGAATTTTTGGACTTGAGCTCCTTTTCCCATGTCCTTATCCCAGGCCCAACACACATCAGGCCTTGTCATCACATGGGCTGCTACCTAAAAAACCCATTGTCAGCCACCAGCAATCCCCATTAGCAGCTATTTGTTCTCCCAGGCTGACCTTTATCCAGTCTGTGCAACTGTTTCTCTCCTCTCTCTCTCTCTGGGCTCTGTCTCTACTTAGAATTTACACCTTCTCCCTAACCCCACCCCGCCCCCCCACCCCTTCTCTAGCATATATATGAACCTTTTCTGACCTATAATGAGTTCTAAAGAAGCATCACTGGACCCTTTACTTCTGATTTCTCTCCACAGATGCTGCCAGACTTGCTGACTTTTTCCAGCAATGTCCGTTTTTGTTTTAGAATAATTTCCTTACATTTTAATGTTAATTTAAACAGCCGTATCTAAAATATGCAGTAGCTGTATTCGATCCAATACTTAGAGCCATACAGATGTAAAGCATGGAAACAGATCCTTCAGTCCAACTTGTCCATGCCGACCAGATATCCCAACCCAATCTAGTCCCACCTACCAGCACCTGGCCCATATCCCTCTAAATGCTTCCTATTCATATACCCATCCAGATGCCTTTTAAATGTTGCAATTGTACAAGCCTCCACCACTTCCTCTGGCAGCTCATTCCATACATGTACTACCCTCGGCGTGAAAAGTTTGTCCTTTATGTCTCTTTTATATCTTTCCACTCACACCCTAAACCTATGCCCTCTAGATCTGGACTCCCCCCACTCCAGGTTAAAGACTTTGTCAATTCATCCTATCCATGTCCCTCGTGATTTTATAAAGCTCTATAAGGTCACCCCCTCAGCCTCTGACGCTCCAGGGAAAACAACTCTAGCTTATTCAACCTCTCCCTATAGCTCAAATTCTCCAACCCTGGCAACATCCTTGTAAATCTTTTCTAAACCCTTTCAAGTTTCACAATAGGATGGAAGGAGATAGGAAGGAGACCAGTGTTGCATGCAATATTCCAACAGTGGCCTAATCAATTCCTGTATAGCCACAACATGACTCCCAATGCCTGTACTCAATACTCTGACCAATAAAGGGAAGCATACCAAATGCCTTCTTCACTATCCTATCTACCTGCGACTCCACTTTCAAGGAGCTATGTACCTGCACTTCAAGGTTTCATTGTTCAGCAACACGCTCTTGGACCTTACCATTAAGTGTATAAGACCTACTAATGACTTGGAGATGCCGGTGTTGGACATGTACAAAGTTAAGAATCACACAACACCAGGTTATAGTTCAACAGCATTAGCCTTCAGAGTGCTGCTTCTTCATCAGGTGGTTGTGTCTTGCTAAGATTTGCTTTCACAAAATGCAGCACCTCACATTTATCTAAATTAAACTCCATCTGCCACTTCTAAGCCCATTGGCCCATCTGATCAAGATCCTATTGTAATCTGAGGTAACCTTCTTCGTTGTCCACTAAGCCTCCAATTTTGGTGTCATCTGCAAACTTACCAACTGTGTCTCTTATGCTCGCATCTAAATCATTTATATAAATGGTGAAAAGTAGTGGACTCAGCACTGATCCATGTGTCCTCCAGACTGTTCACAGGCCTCCACTCTGAAAAACATCCCTCCACCACCACCCTCTGTCTTCTACCTTTGAGCCAGTTCTGTATTCAAATGGCAAGTTCTCCCTGTATTCCATGAGATCTAATCTTGCTAACCGGTCTCCCATGGGGAACCTTGTTGAATGCCTTACTGAAGTCCATATAGATCACATCTATGGCTATGCCCTCATCAATCCTCTTTGTTATTTCTTCAAAAAAACTCAATCAAGTTCATGAGACATAATTTCCCACGCAAAAAGCCACGTTGACTATCCCTAATCAGTCCTTGCCTTTCCAAATACATGTACATCCTGTCCCTCAGGATTCCCTCCAACAACTTGCCCACTACCGATGTTGGGCTCACTGGTCAATAGTTCCCTGGCTTGTCCTTACCACCTTTCTTAAACAGTGGCACCACATTAGCCAATCTCCAGTCTTCTGGCACCTCACCTGTGACTATCAATGATACAAATATCTCAGTAAGAGGCCCAGCAATCACTTCCCTAGCTTCCCACAGAGTTCTAGGGTACACCTGGTCAGGTCCTGGTGATTTATCCACTTTTATGTGTTTCAAGACACCCAGCACTTCCTCCTCTGTAATATGGACATTTTTCAAGATATCATTATCTATTTCCCTACATACTGTGTCTTCCATCTCCTCTTCCACAGTAAATTCTGATACAAAATACTTGTTTAGTATCTCCCCTATCTCCTGCGACTTCACACAAAGGCTGCCTTGCTGATCTTTGAGGGGACCTAGTCTCTCCCTAGTTACCATTTTGTCCTTAATGTATTTGTAAAAACCCTTTGGATTCTCCTTTACTATATCTGCCGGAGCTATCTGATGTCCCCTTTTTGCCCTCCTGATTTCTCTCTTAAGTATACTCCTACTGCCTTTTGTACTCTAAGCATTCACTGGATCAATCCTGTTATGCCTGACATATGCTCCCTTCTTTTTCTTAACCAACCCTCAATTTCCTTTATCATCCAGCATTCCGTATACCTACTAGCCTTTCCTTTCAGACTAACAGGAATCTACTTACTCTGGACTCTCGTTATCTCATTTCTGAAGGCTTCCCATTTTCCAGCCATCCCTTTACCTGCAAACATCTGCCCCCAATCAGCTTTTGAAAGAAGTTGCCTAATATCATCAAATTGGCCTTTCACCACAATTTAGAGCTTAATTTTTAAATCTGGTCTATCCTTTTCCATCACTATTTTGAAACTAATAGAATTATGGTCGCTGACCCCAAAGTGCTCAGCACTTTCAACATACATACAGCAAAGAAAGAAGAAGTGAAGTTGTAGGCTTTCCACATGAGCCTGAACACAAGAAAACAGCATGAATATGATGACATGAAAAATTATGACAAAATAAGTAACGCTTTGCATTAGGTCACTTGCCTCTCCACACTAGCTACCTGATGAAGGAGCAGTGCTCCAAAAACTAGTGCTTCCAAATAAATCTGTTGGACTATAACCTGGTGTTGAGTGATTTTAACTTTGTCCACACCATGTCCAACACCGGCATCTCCACATCATGCCTATCTACATGTGTTAGTGCCAATGGACAGAACCATTCAACCATTTATTCTAATGTTTCCAGAAATTTAATTTTGCAGAACTATCCTTACTAGCCTTGTACTCGAAATTCTGCATATTGTTGCCTGTAGGACATTTCAGTATTGAAAGAGTTAATAAAAGAAAGGCAATGAAGACTTCTTGTTATGTTTCACACCATGATGCATTCAATCTGAGTACAAATATCATTGTGAACATTACAAACTGGTGAACATTGGCTATTTTTTGTTCTCCTACAGTGGTAGATGGAATACAATGTGGGAAAGTGTGAAGTTATGAATTTTGGCAGGAAACAATACAAGCGCAGATTATTTTCTAAATGGGGAGAGGTTTCTGACATTAAGTACAAAGGGACTTGGGAATCCTATTTCAAGGTTATCTCAATTTAATGTGTAGATTCAGTTGGCAGTTGGAAAGGCAAATCCAATATCAGCATTCATTTCAAGAGGGCTAGAATACAATTCAGAGATGTACTGCTGAGGTTATGTAAGGCTCTGGTTAGACCACATTTAGAATGTTGTGAGCAATTTCAGGCCCATATCTAAGGAAGGATGTGTTAGCGTTGGAGCGAGTCCAGAGGAGATTTACAAGAATGATCCTGGGGATGAAGAGCTTATCATATGAAGAGTGGTTGAAGACTCTGGTCTGTACTTGATGGAGTTTAAAAGGATGAAAGGGGATCTTATTGAAACTTACAGGATACCGAGAGGCCTGGATAGCGTGAGGGTAGAGAAAATATTTCCATTAGTTGGACCAACTAGGGCCCGAGAATAAAACCTCATAGTGAAGGGACAACCCTTTGAATGAGTTAAGAAAGAGTTTCTTCAGCCAGATTGTGGTGAATTTGTAAAACTCATTCCCACAGAAGGGTGTGGAAGCAAAGTCATTCAGTGTTTTTAACTCAGAGATAAATAAGTTTTTGATTATTAGAGGGAATCAAAGGTTACAGGTAGAAGGCAGGAGAATAGAATTAAGAAACATATCAACCTAGAGTGAATGGAAGAGGAGACTCAATGGGCTGAATGGCTGAAGTGGGTACTGCAGATGCTGGAGATTAGACTCAAGATTAGAGTGGTGCTGGAAAAGCACAGCAGGTCAGGCAGCATTCAAGGAGCAGGAAAATCAATGTTTCAGGCAAAAGCCCTTCATCAGGAATGAAGCTTTTGCCTGAAATGTCGATTTTCCTGCTCCTCAGATGCTACCTGACCCTCACTGGGCTGAATGGCCTAATTCTGCTCCTATATTTTGTGAATTTATGGTCTTGTGAAAGACTGCACAAGCAAGGATAAGCAAACAAGGCATCATTAAGGATGAGAAGCCAGACAGAGCCTCAGTGGAACAGCTTCCAGAATGAAAGGGCTGGATTTGACCTTCCTTTAATCACAGAATTATTATATTGCAGAAAGAAAGGCTCATTGAGACTGAACCAGCTTGATTATCAAGTACCAATTTCCTGCCTTTTCCTATTATCCTTGCACAATGTTACTATCTGAAAAATCAACAAATGCTCTCTTGAAGCCTCAATTGAACCTCCGTCCACCACTTTTCCACAAAATGTATTCCATAGTTGAGAGTGTGGTGCTGGAAAAGCACAGCCGGTCAGGGAGCATCCGAGGAGCAGGAGAATCAATGTTTCAGGCATAAGCCATTCAATAGGAATCACCACACTCTCAACTCTGATCTCCAGCATCTGCAGTCCTCACTTTCTCCTAATGCATTCCATATCCTAACTACTGGACCTTGTGGGGGATGAGGAGATAAAAGTTGGGCAGAAAGGAAGGGACCAAATGAAATGAAAATGGGTGGCACAACTGTTAATGCGAGAGCAGTAAGGGGACAAATGGGAGGTTCTCAAGTCAGTGAGTGGGCAGATTGTTCAATATTAGTAGTGTGAGGTCTTGGAGCAGGAGAAAGCAAGAGCAAGCTACATTCAATTGAGAGTATGATACAGCAGGACCGTTGGTGGGAGGTGAATACAACTGCAGAGAGAAGTTAAGTATGGGGTAGCAGAGAGAAGAGTGTGGCATTTACCCTGGCACAGCTGCCCATTTCTCTACACTATTGACACAACACTGACCCAGATGGCAACATTGGACTAGGCTGGCAGTGTCTGATGTCACAGCCTCCTCTGCTGGTCTTGGGGCATGAGGACATCTTTCCTCTGCACTATCTTGTCCACTTGGAATATCAGATCCTTGTCTGCAAAGCAGGGCCGTAATTGCTCTTTGCCTAACACTTCCATGGTAAATATCTGGAACCATGTAAGGCCGTACTTGACCATGAGTACGATGGCCTTTTAAATATGGTAGGAGAAAGTGAGGACTGCAGATGCTGGAGATTAGAGCTGAAAATATGTTGCTGGAAAAGCGCAGCAGGTCAGGCAGCATCCAAGGAGCAGGAGAATCGACGTTTCAGGCATAAGCCCTTCTTCCTGCTCCTTGGATGCTGCCTGACCTGCTGCGCTTTTCCAGCAACACATTTTCAGCTTTTAAATATGGTGCCAGCACCAGGTATCCCAAATATCCAGTATTGGTGAACACCTACAGTGAGTGGGACAATCAGGCTAGCATTGAGAGTGCTGAGTTAATAAGGCGAGTTTTGAATAACAGCACAAGAAAACTTGTTAGGTCTCACAGAGCGAAAACTTATATGAAATTCAACAAAAAAGTGACACTTAGCCAATTCTTGGTAAGATTCAGCCCCATGACAAATTTATTTAAGATTTTCTACACTAACTATGCATAGAAAGAACAAAGAAAATTACAGCACAGGAACAGGCCCTTCAGCCCTCCAAGCCTGTGCTGATCCAGATCCTCTATTTAAACCTGCCACCTGTTTTCCAAAGATCCGTTCATGTATCTGTCTAGATACATCATAAGTCTCGCTATCATTCCTGCGTCCACCACCTCCGCTGGCAACACGTTCCAGGCCCCCACCACCCTCTGCGTAAAGAACTTTCCACACATATCTCCCCTAAACCTTTTCCCTCTCACTTTGGATGCGTGACCCCTAGTATTTGAGTTCCGCATTCTGGGAAAAAGCTTCTTGCTATCTACCCTGTCGATACCTCTCATGATTTTGTAAACCTCAATCAGGTCCCCACTCAACCTCCATCTTTCCAATGAAAATAATTCTAATCTTTTCAACCACTCTTCTTGGATAGTGCCCTCCATACCAGGCAACATTCTGGCGAATCTCCACTGCACCCTCTCCAAAGCATCCACATTCTTTTGGTAATGTGGCAACCAAAACTGTATGCAGTATTCTAAATGCCACCAAAACAAAGTCCTATACAACTGTAACATGACCTGCTAGCTCTTGTACTCAATACCCCGTCCAATGAAGGAAAGCGTGTCATATGCCTTCTTGACCATTTTACTGACCTGCGTTGCCACCTTCAGGGAACAATGGACCTGAACACCCAGATCTCTATGTACGTCAATTTTCCCCAAGGCTTTTCCATTTACCGTATAGTTTGCTCCTGAATTGGATCTTCCAAAATGCATCACCTCGCATTTGTCCAGATTGAACTCCATCTTCCATTTCTCTTCCCAATCCTCCAATCAATCTATATTCTGCTGTATTCTCTGACATACCCCTTCACTATCTGCTACCCCACCAATCTTGGTCTCATCTGCAAACTTGCTAATCAGGCAACCAATACCTTCCTCCAAATATATATATATCACAAACAGTAGTGGTCCCAAGCATGGATCCCTGTGGAACACTACTGGTCACAGGTCTCCATCTTGAGAAACTCCCTTCCACTACTACTCTCCTGTTGCCAGTTCTCTATCCATCTATCTAGAATACCCTGGACCCTATGCGACTTCACTTTCTCCATCAGCCTACCTTGGAGAACCTTATCAAATGCATTACTAAAATTCATGTATATGACAAATACAGCCCTTCCCCCATCAATCAACTTTGTCACCTCCTCAAAGATTTCTATTAGGTTTGTAAGACATGACCTTCCCCACAAAACCATGCTGCTCATTACTGATAAGCTCATTTTCTTCCAAATGACAATAGATCCTATCCCTCAGTATCTTCTCCAGCAGTTTCCCTACCACTGATGTCAGGTTCACTGGTCTATAATTACCTGGAGTATCCCTGCTACCCTTCTTAAACAAGGGGACGACATTAGCAATTCTCCAGTCCTCCGGGACTTCACTTGTGTTCAAGGATGCTGCAAAACCCAGCTTTTTCATCTCTCACTTCCCTCAGTAACCCGGGGTAGATCTCATCTGGACCTGGGTACTTGGCTACCTTCATGCCTTTTAGAATACCCAAAGTTTCCTCCCTCCTTACACCGGCTTGACTTAGAGTAGAGTCATAGAGTCATAGAGATGTACAAGCATGGAAACAGAACCTTCGGTCCAACCCATCCATACCGACCAGATATCCCAACCCAATCTAGTCCCACCTGCCAGCACCCGGCCCATATCCCTCCAAACCCTTCCTATTCATTTACCCATCCAAATGCCTCTTAAATGTTGCAATTGTACAAGCCTCCACCACATCCTCTGGCAGCTTATTCCATACACCTACCACCCTCTGCGTGAAAAAGTTGCCCTTAGGTCTCTTTTATATCTTTCCCCTCTCACCCTAAACCTATGCCCTCTAGTTCTGGACTCCCCGACCCCAGGGAAAAGACTTTGTCTATTTATCCTATCTATGCCCCTCATAATTTTGTAAACCTCTAGAAGGTCACCTCTCAGCCTCCGACGCTCCAGGGAAAACAGCCCCACCTGTAGCTCAGATCCTCCAACCCTGGCAATATTCTTGTAAATCTTTTCTGAACCCTTTCAAATTTCACAACATCTTTCCGATAGGAAGGAGACCAGAATTGCACGCAATATTCCAACAGTGGCCTAACCAATGTCCTGTACAGCCGCAACATGACCTCCCAACTCCTGTACTCAATACTCTAACCAACAAAGGAAAGCATTCCAAATGCCTTCTTCATTATCCTATCTACCTGCGACTCCACTTTCAAGGAGCTATGAACCTGCACTCCAAGGTCTCTTTGTTCATCAACACTCCCTAGGACCTTACCATTAAGTGTATAAGTCCTGCTAAGATTTGCTTTCCTAAAATGCAGTACCTTGCAGTTATCTGAATTAAACTCCATCTGCCTCTTCTCAGCCCATTGGCCTATCTGGTCCAGATCCTGTTGTAATCTGAGGTAACCCTCTTTGCTGTGTGCTACACCTCCAATTTTGGTGTCATATGCAAACTTACCAACTGTGTCTCTTATGCTCGCATCTAAATCATTTATATAAATGGTGAAAAGTAGTGGACTCAGCACTGATCCATGTGTCCTCCAGACTGTTCACAGGCCTCCACTCTGAAAAACATCCCTCCACCACCACCCTCTGTCTTCTACCTTTGAGCCAGTTCTGTATTCAAATGGCAAGTTCTCCCTGTATTCCATGAGATCTAATCTTGCTAACCGGTCTCCCATGGGGAACCTTGTTGAATGCCTTACTGAAGTCCATATAGATCACATCTATGGCTATGCCCTCATCAATCCTCTTTGTTATTTCTTCAAAAAAACTCAATCAAGTTCATGAGACATAATTTCCCACGCAAAAAGCCACGTTGACTATCCCTAATCAGTCCTTGCCTTTCCAAATACATGTACATCCTGTCCCTCAGGATTCCCTCCAACAACTTGCCCACTACCGATGTTGGGCTCACTGGTCAATAGTTCCCTGGCTTGTCCTTACCACCTTTCTTAAACAGTGGCACCACATTAGCCAATCTCCAGTCTTCTGGCACCTCACCTGTGACTATCAATGATACAAATATCTCAGTAAGAGGCCCAGCAATCACTTCCCTAGCTTCCCACAGAGTTCTAGGGTACACCTGGTCAGGTCCTGGTGATTTATCCACTTTTATGTGTTTCAAGACACCCAGCGCTTCCTCCTCTGTAATATGGACATTTTTCAAGATATCATTATCTATTTCCCTACATACTGTGTCTTCCATCTCCTCTTCCACAGTAAATTCTGATACAAAATACTTGTTTAGTATCTCCCCTATCTCCTGCGACTTCACACAAAGGCTGCCTTGCTGATCTTTGAGGGGACCTAGTCTCTCCCTAGTTACCATTTTGTCCTTAATGTATTTGTAAAAACCCTTTGGATTCTCCTTTACTATATCTGCCGGAGCTATCTGATGTCCCCTTTTTGCCCTCCTGATTTCTCTCTTAAGTATACTCCTACTGCCTTTTGTACTCTAAGCATTCACTGGATCAATCCTGTTATGCCTGACATATGCTCCCTTCTTTTTCTTAACCAACCCTCAATTTCCTTTATCATCCAGCATTCCGTATACCTACTAGCCTTTCCTTTCAGACTAACAGGAATCTACTTACTCTGGACTCTCGTTATCTCATTTCTGAAGGCTTCCCATTTTCCAGCCATCCCTTTACCTGCAAACATCTGCCCCCAATCAGCTTTTGAAAGTTCTTGCCTAATATCATCAAATTGGCCTTTCACCACAATTTAGAGCTTAATTTTTAAATCTGGTCTATCCTTTTCCATCACTATTTTGAAACTAATAGAATTATGGTCGCTGACCCCAAAGTGCTCAGCACTTTCAACATACATACAGCAAAGAAAGAAGAAGTGAAGTTGTAGGCTTTCCACATGAGCCTGAACACAAGAAAACAGCATGAATATGATGACATGAAAAATTATGACAAAATAAGTAACGCTTTGCATTAGGTCACTTGCCTCTCCACACTAGCTACCTGATGAAGGAGCAGTGCTCCAAAAACTAGTGCTTCCAAATAAATCTGTTGGACTATAACCTGGTGTTGAGTGATTTTAACTTTGTCCACACCATGTCCAACACCGGCATCTCCACATCATGCCTATCTACATGTGTTAGTGCCAATGGACAGAACCATTCAACCATTTATTCTAATGTTTCCAGAAATTTAATTTTGCAGAACTATCCTTACTAGCCTTGTACTCGAAATTCTGCATATTGTTGCCTGTAGGACATTTCAGTATTGAAAGAGTTAATAAAAGAAAGGCAATGAAGACTTCTTGTTATGTTTCACACCATGATGCATTCAATCTGAGTACAAATATCATTGTGAACATTACAAACTGGTGAACATTGGCTATTTTTTGTTCTCCTACAGTGGTAGATGGAATACAATGTGGGAAAGTGTGAAGTTATGAATTTTGGCAGGAAACAATACAAGCGCAGATTATTTTCTAAATGGGGAGAGGTTTCTGACATTAAGTACAAAGGGACTTGGGAATCCTATTTCAAGGTTATCTCAATTTAATGTGTAGATTCAGTTGGCAGTTGGAAAGGCAAATCCAATATCAGCATTCATTTCAAGAGGGCTAGAATACAATTCAGAGATGTACTGCTGAGGTTATGTAAGGCTCTGGTTAGACCACATTTAGAATGTTGTGAGCAATTTCAGGCCCATATCTAAGGAAGGATGTGTTAGCGTTGGAGCGAGTCCAGAGGAGATTTACAAGAATGATCCTGGGGATGAAGAGCTTATCATATGAAGAGTGGTTGAAGACTCTGGTCTGTACTTGATGGAGTTTAAAAGGATGAAAGGGGATCTTATTGAAACTTACAGGATACCGAGAGGCCTGGATAGCGTGAGGGTAGAGAAAATATTTCCATTAGTTGGACCAACTAGGGCCCGAGAATAAAACCTCATAGTGAAGGGACAACCCTTTGAATGAGTTAAGAAAGAGTTTCTTCAGCCAGATTGTGGTGAATTTGTAAAACTCATTCCCACAGAAGGGTGTGGAAGCAAAGTCATTCAGTGTTTTTAACTCAGAGATAAATAAGTTTTTGATTATTAGAGGGAATCAAAGGTTACAGGTAGAAGGCAGGAGAATAGAATTAAGAAACATATCAACCTAGAGTGAATGGAAGAGGAGACTCAATGGGCTGAATGGCTGAAGTGGGTACTGCAGATGCTGGAGATTAGACTCAAGATTAGAGTGGTGCTGGAAAAGCACAGCAGGTCAGGCAGCATTCAAGGAGCAGGAAAATCAATGTTTCAGGCAAAAGCCCTTCATCAGGAATGAAGCTTTTGCCTGAAATGTCGATTTTCCTGCTCCTCAGATGCTACCTGACCCTCACTGGGCTGAATGGCCTAATTCTGCTCCTATATTTTGTGAATTTATGGTCTTGTGAAAGACTGCACAAGCAAGGATAAGCAAACAAGGCATCATTAAGGATGAGAAGCCAGACAGAGCCTCAGTGGAACAGCTTCCAGAATGAAAGGGCTGGATTTGACCTTCCTTTAATCACAGAATTATTATATTGCAGAAAGAAAGGCTCATTGAGACTGAACCAGCTTGATTATCAAGTACCAATTTCCTGCCTTTTCCTATTATCCTTGCACAATGTTACTATCTGAAAAATCAACAAATGCTCTCTTGAAGCCTCAATTGAACCTCCGTCCACCACTTTTCCACAAAATGTATTCCATAGTTGAGAGTGTGGTGCTGGAAAAGCACAGCCGGTCAGGGAGCATCCGAGGAGCAGGAGAATCAATGTTTCAGGCATAAGCCATTCAATAGGAATCACCACACTCTCAACTCTGATCTCCAGCATCTGCAGTCCTCACTTTCTCCTAATGCATTCCATATCCTAACTACTGGACCTTGTGGGGGATGAGGAGATAAAAGTTGGGCAGAAAGGAAGGGACCAAATGAAATGAAAATGGGTGGCACAACTGTTAATGCGAGAGCAGTAAGGGGACAAATGGGAGGTTCTCAAGTCAGTGAGTGGGCAGATTGTTCAATATTAGTAGTGTGAGGTCTTGGAGCAGGAGAAAGCAAGAGCAAGCTACATTCAATTGAGAGTATGATACAGCAGGACCGTTGGTGGGAGGTGAATACAACTGCAGAGAGAAGTTAAGTATGGGGTAGCAGAGAGAAGAGTGTGGCATTTACCCTGGCACAGCTGCCCATTTCTCTACACTATTGACACAACACTGACCCAGATGGCAACATTGGACTAGGCTGGCAGTGTCTGATGTCACAGCCTCCTCTGCTGGTCTTGGGGCATGAGGACATCTTTCCTCTGCACTATCTTGTCCACTTGGAATATCAGATCCTTGTCTGCAAAGCAGGGCCGTAATTGCTCTTTGCCTAACACTTCCATGGTAAATATCTGGAACCATGTAAGGCCGTACTTGACCATGAGTACGATGGCCTTTTAAATATGGTAGGAGAAAGTGAGGACTGCAGATGCTGGAGATTAGAGCTGAAAATATGTTGCTGGAAAAGCGCAGCAGGTCAGGCAGCATCCAAGGAGCAGGAGAATCGACGTTTCAGGCATAAGCCCTTCTTCCTGCTCCTTGGATGCTGCCTGACCTGCTGCGCTTTTCCAGCAACACATTTTCAGCTTTTAAATATGGTGCCAGCACCAGGTATCCCAAATATCCAGTATTGGTGAACACCTACAGTGAGTGGGACAATCAGGCTAGCATTGAGAGTGCTGAGTTAATAAGGCGAGTTTTGAATAACAGCACAAGAAAACTTGTTAGGTCTCACAGAGCGAAAACTTATATGAAATTCAACAAAAAAGTGACACTTAGCCAATTCTTGGTAAGATTCAGCCCCATGACAAATTTATTTAAGATTTTCTACACTAACTATGCATAGAAAGAACAAAGAAAATTACAGCACAGGAACAGGCCCTTCAGCCCTCCAAGCCTGTGCTGATCCAGATCCTCTATTTAAACCTGCCACCTGTTTTCCAAAGATCCGTTCATGTATCTGTCTAGATACATCATAAGTCTCGCTATCATTCCTGCGTCCACCACCTCCGCTGGCAACACGTTCCAGGCCCCCACCACCCTCTGCGTAAAGAACTTTCCACACATATCTCCCCTAAACCTTTTCCCTCTCACTTTGGATGCGTGACCCCTAGTATTTGAGTTCCGCATTCTGGGAAAAAGCTTCTTGCTATCTACCCTGTCGATACCTCTCATGATTTTGTAAACCTCAATCAGGTCCCCACTCAACCTCCATCTTTCCAATGAAAATAATTCTAATCTTTTCAACCACTCTTCTTGGATAGTGCCCTCCATACCAGGCAACATTCTGGCGAATCTCCACTGCACCCTCTCCAAAGCATCCACATTCTTTTGGTAATGTGGCAACCAAAACTGTATGCAGTATTCTAAATGCCACCAAAACAAAGTCCTATACAACTGTAACATGACCTGCTAGCTCTTGTACTCAATACCCCGTCCAATGAAGGAAAGCGTGTCATATGCCTTCTTGACCATTTTACTGACCTGCGTTGCCACCTTCAGGGAACAATGGACCTGAACACCCAGATCTCTATGTACGTCAATTTTCCCCAAGGCTTTTCCATTTACCGTATAGTTTGCTCCTGAATTGGATCTTCCAAAATGCATCACCTCGCATTTGTCCAGATTGAACTCCATCTTCCATTTCTCTTCCCAATCCTCCAATCAATCTATATTCTGCTGTATTCTCTGACATACCCCTTCACTATCTGCTACCCCACCAATCTTGGTCTCATCTGCAAACTTGCTAATCAGGCAACCAATACCTTCCTCCAAATATATATATATCACAAACAGTAGTGGTCCCAAGCATGGATCCCTGTGGAACACTACTGGTCACAGGTCTCCATCTTGAGAAACTCCCTTCCACTACTACTCTCCTGTTGCCAGTTCTCTATCCATCTATCTAGAATACCCTGGACCCTATGCGACTTCACTTTCTCCATCAGCCTACCTTGGAGAACCTTATCAAATGCATTACTAAAATTCATGTATATGACAAATACAGCCCTTCCCCCATCAATCAACTTTGTCACCTCCTCAAAGATTTCTATTAGGTTTGTAAGACATGACCTTCCCCACAAAACCATGCTGCTCATTACTGATAAGCTCATTTTCTTCCAAATGACAATAGATCCTATCCCTCAGTATCTTCTCCAGCAGTTTCCCTACCACTGATGTCAGGTTCACTGGTCTATAATTACCTGGAGTATCCCTGCTACCCTTCTTAAACAAGGGGACGACATTAGCAATTCTCCAGTCCTCCGGGACTTCACTTGTGTTCAAGGATGCTGCAAAACCCAGCTTTTTCATCTCTCACTTCCCTCAGTAACCCGGGGTAGATCTCATCTGGACCTGGGTACTTGGCTACCTTCATGCCTTTTAGAATACCCAAAGTTTCCTCCCTCCTTACACCGGCTTGACTTAGAGTAGAGTCATAGAGTCATAGAGATGTACAAGCATGGAAACAGAACCTTCGGTCCAACCCATCCATACCGACCAGATATCCCAACCCAATCTAGTCCCACCTGCCAGCACCCGGCCCATATCCCTCCAAACCCTTCCTATTCATTTACCCATCCAAATGCCTCTTAAATGTTGCAATTGTACAAGCCTCCACCACATCCTCTGGCAGCTTATTCCATACACCTACCACCCTCTGCGTGAAAAAGTTGCCCTTAGGTCTCTTTTATATCTTTCCCCTCTCACCCTAAACCTATGCCCTCTAGTTCTGGACTCCCCGACCCCAGGGAAAAGACTTTGTCTATTTATCCTATCTATGCCCCTCATAATTTTGTAAACCTCTAGAAGGTCACCTCTCAGCCTCCGACGCTCCAGGGAAAACAGCCCCACCTGTAGCTCAGATCCTCCAACCCTGGCAATATTCTTGTAAATCTTTTCTGAACCCTTTCAAATTTCACAACATCTTTCCGATAGGAAGGAGACCAGAATTGCACGCAATATTCCAACAGTGGCCTAACCAATGTCCTGTACAGCCGCAACATGACCTCCCAACTCCTGTACTCAATACTCTAACCAACAAAGGAAAGCATTCCAAATGCCTTCTTCATTATCCTATCTACCTGCGACTCCACTTTCAAGGAGCTATGAACCTGCACTCCAAGGTCTCTTTGTTCATCAACACTCCCTAGGACCTTACCATTAAGTGTATAAGTCCTGCTAAGATTTGCTTTCCTAAAATGCAGTACCTTGCAGTTATCTGAATTAAACTCCATCTGCCTCTTCTCAGCCCATTGGCCTATCTGGTCCAGATCCTGTTGTAATCTGAGGTAACCCTCTTTGCTGTGTGCTACACCTCCAATTTTGGTGTCATATGCAAACTTACCAACTGTGTCTCTTATGCTCGCATTTTGCCAGCACTTGACCCATTTCGCTCTAAACCCTTCCTATTCATAGACCCATCCTTGGCACAATATTTACTCACATGCTTTGGTTACTCAAAGATAGTGCTCAAAGATCTATCTCTGACCTCAATATCTGTCATGTCCCTCTACTCAGTGAATACTGGTACAAGGTACTCCTTAAGAGTCTCACCCATTTTCTCTGACTCCACGCATAACTTTCCTCCTTTGTCCTTGAGTGGGCCAACCCTTCCTCTAGTTACCCGCTTGCTCCTTATATATGAAAAAAAGACTGTGATTTTCCTTAACTCTGCTCGCTAAAGATGTCTCATGATCCTTTTTGCCCTCTTAATTCCTCATTTCAGATTGGTCCTACATTCCCGATATTCTTCCAAAGCTTTGTCTGTCTTCAATAGCCTAGACCTTATGTACGCAGCCTTTTTCCTCTTAGCTCATCTCACAATTTCATCATGGTTCCCGACCCTTTCCATTTCAATCCCTCATTTTCACAGGAACATACCACTCCTGAACTCTAATCAACCTCTTTTTAAAAGTCTCTGACATATTGAATCTGGATTTACCTTAAAGCAACTGCTCCCAATTTACATTCCCCTGGTCCTGCTGAATTTTGGTATAGTTGGCCTTTTCCCAATTTAGCACCCTTCCTTTAGGACCACTCTCGTCTTTGTCCCATGAGTATTCTAAAACTTATGGAATTGTGATCACTATTCCCAAAGTAATCCCCCACTGAAACTTCAACCCACCTGGCCAGGCTCATTTCCCAACACAGGTCCAGTATGGCCCCTTCCCAAGTTGGACTATTTACATACTGCTCGATAAAACCCTCCTGGATGCTCCTTACAAATTCTGCTCCATGTAGACCTCTAACACAAAGTGAATCCCAGTCAATGTTGGGAAAATTAAAATCTCCTATCACTACCACCCTGTTGCTCCTACATCTTTCCATAATTTGTTTACATATTTGTACCTCTACTTCACACTTTCCATTGGGATGCCTGTTGTATAGCCCCAACATTGTTACCACACCCTTCCTATTTCTGAGCTCTGCCCATATTGCCTCACCGCTTGTGTCGTCCATAGTACCCTCCTTCAGCACAGCTGTGATATCCTCTCTGACCAGTAATGCAACTCATCCACCCCTTTTACCTCCCTCTTTATCCCACGTGAAGCGTCTAAATCC
Source organism: Chiloscyllium plagiosum (assembly GCF_037043375.1). Classification (NCBI taxonomy): domain Eukaryota; kingdom Metazoa; phylum Chordata; class Chondrichthyes; order Orectolobiformes; family Hemiscylliidae; genus Chiloscyllium; species Chiloscyllium plagiosum. The sequence continues at coordinate 91,959,914 of NW_028270143.1, forward strand.
TGGGATATTTAGTTGCCAATCATTCTCTTCCCTGAAACAAGTTTCAGTATTAGCAATAACATCATACTCCCAGGTATTAATCCAAGCCCTAAATTCATCTGCCTTAGCTACTACACTTCTCACATTAAAATAAATGCACCTCAGACCACCTGTCCCTTTGCATTGATCACCTGCTCCCTGCCTACTCTTCCCCTTAGTCATGCTGACTTTATTATCTAGTTCCTTACAGGCTTTAGTTACTACCTCCTTCCTGTCTACTAACCTCTTCATTTGATTCTCATCCCCCTGCCACATCAGTTTAAACCCTCCCCATCAGCGTTAGCAAAAGCACCCAGGGCATTGGTTCCAGTCTGGCCCAGGTGTAGACCATCCAATTTGTAATAGTCCCACCTCCCTCAGAACTGATCCCAATGTCCCATAAACCTGATCCCCTCCCTCCTGCACCATCTCTCAAGACACACATTCATCCTGCCTATTCTTTCATTTCTACTCTGACTAGCATGTGGCATTGATACCTCTGAACTCCTTTTTAACTTGACTCCTAATTCCTTAAATTCTGCTTATATAACCTCATCCCATTTTTGACCTATATCGTTGGTGCATATCAACAACTGGCTGTTAACCCTCCCCCTTGAGAATGTTCCTGATCCGTGCACCTGGGAGGCAACATAACCTTCAGGAGTCTCATTTTTGACCACAGAACAGTCTTAATCCCCTTACAATTGAATCCCCTATTGAGCCATCTCCCCCAACAGTATCCAAAACAGTATACCTGCTTTGGAGGAGATAACCACAGGGGGACACCTGCACTGCTTTCCTGCTTTTTCTCTGCTTCTTGGTCATCCATTTCGCCCTCAGCAATCTTAACCTGTGCTGTGACCAATTCACTAAACATACTAACCATGACCCCGTCAGCATTGCGTATGCTCCAAAGTGAGTCCATCCGCAGATCCAGAGCCGTCATGTGGTCTAACAAGAGCTGCACCTGGAACACACTTACTGCTCATGAAGGAGCCAGGGACATCAGCTGTGGCCCTGAGCTCCCACATTGAGCAAGAGGACCATAACATGGGTCTGAGATCTCCTGCCATTTTTAATCTTAAATTTAACTTTAGTCTTTGCTTAGGTAAATGAAACAGGAAAATTTTCACCAAATCACTCGATAAAGCAATTTTAAAAAAGGAAATAGAAAAACCTTACCTGATCAACTCACCACAAGAGTCCCCTCTTTTTGGTTTGAGGAGGAAGGCAAGTAGGAGACACTACACAAGTAGTATCTCAGGTTTACCTGCTACCCAATAAAATAGTTTCACTCATGTTTCCAGCAGCCCTCTGGTCCTCACTCTCACCTCTCGACAAATAGAGATCTCGCGCCCAAGGTATGCTTTTTAAACGACTTCACTCACCTTCCCAGCAGCCCTCTGGACCTCGCTCTTACCTCTTGACAAATAGAGGACCTGATTTGCGAGGTAAGTTTTTTAAATGGTTTCACTCACCTTCCCAGCAGCTCTCTGCACCTCGCCATCACTCTCAACATATGTAGATCAAGAGGAACCAGTCGGTGGAGTATACTTAAATTTCTAAATATCACTCAATAGTATAGGACACAAATGTTCAATAAGAAAGATCAAGGCTCATAGATATATTAATATAAATTGTGGTTTGGGTAATGGACAGCCAACAGACAGTTGGAACAGTCGAGGCATTTTCAATTTGACAGTCTGTAAGTAGTGGAATACTGCCAGGATTAGTGCTGGGATCTCAGTTATTTGCAATCTTTAAGGCCGCTGTGGCATGTTGATGGTAAGTGACATTAAATAATAAGGTAGAGAGCAATTTGAAAATGTTTGCAAATGGTGAGGATCTGATGAATTGCTAAAAGAATGAGTTTTCTGAGACAGTGGAATTTGACAGATAAGTTGTGGGCATGATGAAAAGCCTCCCGGTTTGTCCAGGATGTTCTTTTATAGCTCGCTGATACATGCTGTATCATTAGCTGATGGTGGGTTTCACCACTGAATAACTTTACCATTGCTGCCCTTTGATCCCATTGGCGATTCATGTGGGAGCCAGCATCTGACAAGATAGCAGAAGTGCTGCTCATTTTTGATTCTGCTGATTGGAGTAGCCCACAATAGTCAAAATATCACCCAACATTTCCTCCAATGTGTTTTTGGTGTATGGGTGGCACTGTCGCATTGACATCTGTTGCCCATTCCCCAGAGATATTATGGTGTTAACAGTTGACCTTTTTGGATTGCTCAAATTCTTGAGGTCGTGGTTCCCTAACAATGTAATTAATTAGAATGTTAATGGTGGGAAATGCTTTGGACTGAATCAGTAAAAATGGTGCAAGGTAAAAGATATATAAAGTACTGTCAATTTAAAAAGTGCTAAAATTGATATTCCAACTCTTCTTAGAATATTTTGGGTCTTCTAATAGAAGAATAAGACCACTGACTAGTAGCAAAAGAAGTTAGTATGCGAACGTCAAGCTGCCACTCCAAACTGAAGAAAAATGCTTGAAGCAACAAGGAAAATATATGAGAACTCCAGTGCCTGGTTCAAGGAGCTCTAGTAAATGTTCTGCTATAGTTTCGGTCAGTTCACATTTAAGAACTGCATACAAGCAAAATTGAATCAAAACATTAACCCAGAGTACAAAAGACACACTGAAATTGTTTGTTTAGAGAAAACAGGGTACTGTATTTGCAATGTAGCATCAGAGAAGGTTATTAATGCTGTGCACCTGAGGCAGCATTTCCCCAATGATTTTTTTTTAACCAGCTAATGTAAACAGTGAAATACATTTTAAAAAACTACGACTGCAGCAAAAGATGCCCATAAAGGAATGTTTCTTATTATCATCAAGTTATTGTGATCGACATCAATGAATCCCAAAATTTCAAAAACATGACTGAACTGGGGACCATGCAAATCCGATGCAAAACAGAATTGCCAGAAACTACGTGATGATCTGCCTTATTTCAAACCATAAAGTCTGTGTGAGATGTGACTGATACATTTATTGCAGACTCTGGATTGGGATACCAGCCACAATTTTATGCACAGCTAGAATGAGCACAGAAGGATGAAAGAGCAATGCCAGAGATAATGTAATGTCACTTTGGGTAATGAGACTAGTTGGCTTCAACTTATGTGTATGTTTTGCCTGAATGACTGGACTTCATCTCCAGTTCTGAGTTCAGGTAGTAGCCTATGCCAGACATTTCCCTCACGCCTGAAATTAGAGCCAGAAATCTAACCATTGTTACGAGCTTAAAAGGCTGACAACAAACAACAAGTAATGACTCCCAGCTGTTAAGTTTTCTTACTGTTGTCCAAGTACTCGAGTCAGGATGCCTCTATGCTGAAGATAGTTGGCGAGGAATTTATATCTGTAACCAGTGTAAAATTGCCCATTTAAGGGTGGTATCATATACGTGGTTCAAGATCTTATATAAGTATAGCTAGTGAGCAGAGGGCTCTTGCGGAGTGTGGTATTGTTCCAACCTCTAAGCAAAAAGGCCTAGGTTCAGGTCCCACCTGCTCCAGTTGTGTGTCACATTTGAACAGGTTGATAAGGCAAATATATGCAGTAAATGTGCTTTCCTTATTGGTCAGAACATTGAGTATAAGATTTGGAGGTCATGTTGCACCAGTATAGGACATTGGTTAAGCCACTTTTGAAATATTATGTGCAATTTTGGTCTCCCTCCTATCGGAAGAATGTTGTGAGACTTGAAAGGGTTCAGAAAAGATTTACAAGGATGTGGCCAGGGTTGGAGGATTTGAGCTATAGGGAGAGGCTGAATAGGTTGGGACTGTTCTCTCTGGAGCGTTGGAGGCTGAGGGGTGACCTCATAGAGCTTTATGAAATCATGAGGGGCATGGATAGGATAAATAGACAAGGTCTTTTCCCCGGGGTAGGGGAGTCCAGAACTAGAGGGCATTGGTTTAGGGTGAAAGAGGAAAGATATAAAAGGGACATAAGGGGCAACTTTTTCACACAGAGGGTGGTGCGAGTATGGAATGAGCTGCCAGAGGAAGTGGTGGAGGCTGGTAAAATTACAACATTTAAAAGGTAACTGGATGGACATATGAATAGGCAGGGTTTGGAGGGATATGGGCCAAGTGCTGGCAAATAGGACTAGATTAACTTAGGATATCTGGTTGGCATGGATGAGTTGGACTGAAGGGTCTGTTTTAGTGTTGTACAGTTCTATGACTCTAAGACTGACAGTTCAACACATAATTGTTCTGCCATTCTCACATTCTGATCACTTAATCTGAACTCTCCACCACTTTTCTCCATCAGCACTCTACACCCACTACCGTCACAACACCAACCCCTCTCCAACTATAGCATAAGTGCTGTCCCCGTCTACAATTCACTTCAGCTCTGATGAAGAGTCATCTAGATTCAAAATGTTAGCTTGCTCTGTCTCTGTGGATGCTGTCTGACTTGCTGTAATCCTCAGTGTTTGTTGTTTTCAGTACAGATTCCAGCATCTGCAGTAATTTGCTTCTAAGATTTCAAGTTCAATCCTTTCAGGATGATGAGCAAAATGTGAGTCATAAGTTGAGGTGATAGGTGAGTGGTTAGTTGTTACGTCTGAATAAAATTTCAAATTGATGTGATAATAAATATCTGTGACTTGCATTCCCATGAAAATATTCTGTCAAAGAAAAACAGTATAATACATTTATAGAAACAGGAAATTAAGTATTTGTGAATTAGGATGCTATTTGTTGTCTTTGTTGAGAGATTTGCTCTACTTTTCTTTAATGGCACACATTGAACCATCTTTAAGATTTCTTAATGCTGATTGTTGTAATTTCACTTTTAGAAAAGATCTCCGAACCACTAGTCCAGCATAATTTCAGGCTGAGAAACCTTTTTGAGAATATTGTCCTTAAAAACAATGCAGAGAATTTGTTTGGATTCAAATACAATCATGTCCTTCCTAGTTTTCTGTAGTCATGGGATGTTGACCATGAGGCATGCACACTGTAAGCAGATATCTTAAATATACTTCAACAAAAATCTTCAATAAAGACACTGCTGCATTGAATACCTGAAAAACAGGGCAGAATCTTCCTGTGCCCTGAACAATGTGAGCTATAGTTAGGCTATATTGTGGAGAGTGCAGATGACAGCATAAAATTACAATGGATAGACTAAGTGAATGGGCAAAATTAGGGAAATGGAATTCAACGTAAGCAAGTGTGAGGTTATGCATTTGGAAAAAGATTAGATCAGGGTAAAGTCTAGATAGCATTAAGTTAAATACAGTGGATGTCCAAAGAGACTTGGGGATTCTGGTGCAGTAGACATTTAAAATCCCATAAATTGGTGCAGAAAATAATCAAGAAAGCTAATGGAATGCTGACCTTTATATGTATAAGACTATAGTATAAGGAGGCAGGAGTTATGCAGCAGTTATAAGAAATCTTAGTTCAACCTCACTTGAAGTACTACGAGCAGATCTGGGCATCATATCTTAGGAAGGTCAGAGTGGCTTTGGAGGAGTAAACATAGCTTTACAAGAATGATATCTGGACTTCAGGAGTTAAATTATGAGGAGTGATTAGCATGTTTTCTTTAGAATTTAGAAGGTTAAGTGGTGATCTGATCAAAGTCTTTAAGATATTAAGAGGAAAAGACAGGGTAGATAAAGATAAACTATTTCCACTGTTTGCGGTTTCTAGAATCAGGGGACATGGTCTGATAATTAGGGCTAGATCATTAAGGAGAGGTACTAGGAAGCACTTCTACACAAAGGATGGTAAAAATTTGGAACTCTTTTTCGCAAATAGTAGTTGCTGTTTGATCTGTTGTTAATTTTAAGTCTGAGATCGATAATTTCTTGTTAAGTAAAGAGATTAAGGGATATGGGCCAAAGACAGGTATGTGGCGTTAGGTTACAGATCAGTGTTGATCACGTTGAATGGTGGGACAAGGGGCTGAATGTCCACATCTGTTTCTATGCTCCTATGAGAAACTTGGGAAAATTGTGTGAGATGACAAATGAGGCCCTCCTTGAAGTTGAGATCATAAAGTTTCACTTCCAAACAAGGTCCTGGACATCGAGACAGATTTCTTGCTAGTGAGCAGTGAGAGGTCTAATAACACAGCTTATCGTCTATTATCACCTTATCACTAGCTAATCTCACCTCATTAATATGGAGGTTCATATTTTCCTGCCAGATATAAACCAGATGCTGAGAATTCCTTAAAGAAGGAGCAGTTCCCTGGCAGCTCCAGCTCACTGTTTTCTTGTCACTCACTAAAATCTCAGGGTCTGCTCCATCAGAAGTGACTGCTGCACCATATCATAACCATGGGGCTTGATGTTGGGCACACACCAGACTCTGTACGTCATCATGGCACATCTCTGATCCACTTATACTGCAGTTTTGCACTTTTGGAGTGCATTGGCACCACTCATTGGAGTGCAACTAACAAGGACAGTGTGCATGCAGGGACAAGTGCCCAGCTCAGGGATCGGACCAGGCTGCATCTCAGAACGCCTTGTTTGCTCAACTTGGCGCTCACTTACTTTGTGCAAACCTGTATGCCACAGATTCCCTGTCAGCCTTGCCTTTTTGTCCTTTTGACCTCAATTTGCAGTACATCTTTCTTGCCCTGTTGTTGAGCACAGACACAAAGCTAGGCAGCTTGTCTTGATTGTCAGCAGTCAGCATCAAAGGGGTGTACACGTCACTGGCTGGCACTGTGCCAGGACAAACTCACATCACCATGTGCCATCCATGTACAGACCTAACACATTGCATTGCATATGCTTTAAATAAATAGCCATGTCTCAAAGTCTAAGGTGAGTAGTTCTCCGTCAAGTCAGGAGAGACACCCTTCAGCCAACACACTAAGTCATGGGAAGTGTCCAATATCAGTCCTGGCAAGTGGGCATAGTCAGGGTGGTCAGCGTCCTCTGTTGATTACTTGCATTTGGTTCATCATCTTCACAGTTTCCCAACAAGATCCTGTTCAAGTCAAAATGGATTTGTAGCAAAACTGGAATTTCTTCTAAGAACAGTGGCGAAATTATGAAATAGCAACATATTTGTTGTGTAAGATAGAACACTGTCACTTTTTTCAATGTTTCTTTCACTGTTGGGAAAAGACTGTTTCAAAATGTATTCCACCCGGATTCTTACTGAAGAGTAGAAGAAACATGACAGAAATTCTAAAAGCTTTGAAGGCATGCTTTGAATTTGAAATGATAATGTATTAATTCAATACTAGAGACCAAAATCCATTGATAAATACAGAAAAAATTAGTACAGGGGAGGTGATAGATTAATGGTATTATCATTTGTTATGGACCAGGCCAGACCCCCTAAAAACATTTCCAGAAAGTAGCCCAGACCCTAACATTGGCAGTTATTTTAAGCAAATATGTAGTGGATATTCCAGGAGTGATGCAGCTGGCCCAACCACTTAGTTTTAAACAAATCAGAATTTATTTGCAAGATTGCCCCGAATGAAACATAAATGAAAGAGAACAGAATATAGAATAATTTAACCTATCTGAAAATCAACAGATTATCCCTACTTAATGATGCTGTTCCAAATACTCGCAACAATCTCCATAAGCAACCCTTGGCACAAAAGATAAAATCAAACACATGGTCTTACGAGAGGGAGTGAGTGGGGGGTGGTGGAGAGAGAGAGAGAGAGATGGCAGAGAGATTCAGCATAGAACACCTTCTTCCATGGAGCTGGTTCTTTGACCAGCAGCCTCAAAACTGTCTGATGACTTGCTCTGAACAGCTAAAACCAAACCAAACCAAACCAGAGGAAGGCTGAGCTGGGAAAACTGGCCACTCTCCTTTCATTGTACAAGTGCTTTTTTTTAATTAAAAAGCTTCATCAATTGGATCAAGCCAGACATTTCAGAACTTCTGTCGTAACACGCTTTTGAAAAACACCAAGGACAACACAACCTTGTTAAAGGAGTAGCATCATCACACACTGTACTCTGAATCAAGAGACCCAAGTAATATTCTGGGCACCTGAGTCCGAATCCTGCCAGGGCAGATAGTGGAACATAGAATTAAGAGGCTAATGATGACCATGAATTCCTTACTGATTGTCAGGAAAAACCCATCTGGTTCACTAATGCCCTGTGGGAAGGAAACTGCCAATCTTACCTAGTCTAGCCTACACTTCCAACAATAAGGTTTAAGCATATGGAAAAGTCTTCATTTAAAAGTGCTGAGTGAATCATCCATCTTGACCTTCTCCAAAGGTTTCCAACATCACACATGTCAGTCTCCAGCCAATTCAATTCACTTTATGCGATCTTAAGAAACAGCTATAAGCACAGGATACTACAAATACAACAGGACTAACAAAATAACAGTAACAGCACAAAGAACTTGTGTTCTAGAATATTCAGTAACCCATCCAAACTATTGCAGTACAGCTACAACACTGGGAAATTTTCCTGGAAGTATGTCCTTTACACAAACATCAGAACAAATTCAAACATGCAAATTACTGCCTAATCTGTCCACTCTCGATCATTAGTAAAGTGATGGATGGTTTCATCAATAGAGCTATCAAGCAGTACTTTGTTAGCACCAACCTGCTTACTGATGCCCAGCTGAGATTCCACTAGGGTCTGACCTTATTAAAACATTGGTTCAAATATGGACAAAAGAGCCGAATTCCAGAAAAGAGGTGACAGTGACTGTCCTTGACATCAAAGCCGCATTTGACCGAGAGTAGCATCAATGAGCTCTAAACATAACTAGAGTCAATGCAGGAGTGTGTGTTGATGGGAGTCCTCTTCTGGCTGGAGTCATAGCTGGCAAAAATGATTGTGGTTGTTAGAGGTCAGTCACCTCAGCTCCAGGATAGGGGCGGTACGGTGGCTCAGTGGTTAGCACTGCTGCCTCACAGCACCAGGACCCAGGCTCAATTCCAGCCTTGGGTGACTGTCTGTGTGGAGTTTGCACATTCTCCCTGTGTCTGGTTTCCTCCCACAGTTCAAAGATGTGCAGGTCAGGTGAATTGGCCATGCTAAATTGCCCATAGTGCTAGGTGCATTAGTCAGAGGGAAATGAGACTGGGTGGGCCAAAGGGCCTGTTTCCACATGTAGCGAATCTAATCTAATCTAATCTATATCTCTGCAGGAGTTCCTCAAGATAGTGTCCTAAGCCCAACCATCATCAGCTGCTTTATCAATGACCTTGCCTCCATCATAAGGTCAGGACTAGGAGTGTTCTCTGATGACTGCACAATACTAAAATACTAAAGGAATCCATGTCCAAATGTAGAAAGACCCGGACAATATTCAGATTTTGGAAGTAATATTAGTGCCACACCAGTGCCAATGACCATCTGCAACAAGAGAGAATGTAACCATAATCGCTTGACATTCAATGGCATTTACACTACTGAATTCCCCCACCATCAACATCCTGGAGGATTAAACTGACCAGAAACTGAAATGGATCAACCATATAAATATTATGGTTACAAGAGCAGATCAGAGACTAGGAATCCTGCAGCAAGTAAATCATCTCCAGACTCCCCACAACCTGTCCACCATCTACAAGTCTGTCAATGATGTCCACATCCCATGAGTGCATAAACAAAAACCCATTAAACATCATGTCATCCAACTCTCTCTTAGCCTTCCTCTGTGTATCTCCTGCACTTTCAAGGGTCATATTTAATGTGGAGTGTAGAACAACATTGCTGCAGCAGTTTCCTATCATGCTGAATCTGGGTATATCTGTAATAGTCTGAGGATTGATTCACTGGAATTATTTTGGTCTCATTTGCCACAAATGATGCATTGGTGATTTCATATATGATCAAAAGCTGATGTCCATGCTTGCCAAAAACCTTGCTCCTGCTCATCCACTTACATCTCAGTAGAATACTTGTGACTTGATTAGCTGCATCTCAATGTTAAATGTTTCAAGATACTTTCATATGTAAACTGCAAAAGTTTTTTTAAGAAGTTACATTCCCAAGTAAACTTTAACAATTAACAAGTGAAACCAACATGTTCATTCTAAAAGATGAGAGACTTAACAAACAATCCAGATCTTTTTTCAACATATAATTTCAGTTACATCACACTGTAAACTTTTGCTATAAATTCTGTGTCTTACAATTTCATTATCCACAATCACCTGATGAAGGAGCAGCCCTCCAAAAGCTAGTGCGTCCAAATAAACCTGTTGGACTATAACCTGCTGTTCTGTGATTTTAACTTTGTATACCCCTATCCAACACTGGCGTCTCCAAATCATGACTACCATCGACAGTTTAACAGGGTCTGTTATATGTCCTTCATTTAGACCTAAAGTGCAGCCCTCATTTCCAAGAGCTATTCTTATTTTCACCACATCCAGTTCTGTAACAGATAAATCCAAAAAGCAAAGTTGCATCTTTTGTTTGAAAAACCTACATTCAGATAGGGTATCTGTAGCCTTTCAAATTCATGTTGAGGAATTTGGTGTTTATCTTCCTGATGTTCCTTGTCATTTGTAGATACTCTCAACTTATAGGTAACTTGAATCATAGAATCATAGAATAATACATTTAGAAAAGGTCTTTTCGCCCACCAAGTCTGCACTGACAAAAATACTGTCCAAATCTGCACTTGTCCCAATTTTCAGAATTTGGCCTATTGCCTTTAATGTTATGACATTTCAAATGCTCATCCATTTGTAATTATATTACCTGTGAAGAGCTCCAGAAATGCAACTTCTGTTTTTTTCCATTCTTTTGCTTCTCTTTTTGGTTACAGTTCAGGCTTTCGTTGCACTCATCCCAGTTGCACACATTCCTGTGTTATATATTTTCAGTCTTTTATACTGGAATGGCATAAAGGACATCTCAACGAGCCTGTGGTTGTTCTGTCCACATCAAATTCAGTTGCATACATGAATCTGAAGTGACTCTTTATTCATATTCATCATGGATCAAACTATCACACAAAATAAAGTGTTCACTGATCTAGCACAATACCGTCTGTAGATGGATTCTACCTCCTGGTGTTTGAATGCACATGCAATCATTGTATTGATGTCTGTATCTCCTGCTGTGGTGTTCAAACTCACATTGTTGCATTCTTTGTTTCTATTTGCAAACTCAACAATCATTCACAAATGATTGATAAACTATACATACTTTTGATTTATTTGACAATTCCAGCTAATATATTTATACAAATGGATATACATATTACAGGATAGCTCAGTTGACAGATCTGCTCTAAGTATTCAGCAACCATCACTCAAAGTAAAAGCTGTAACTTCTACATCACTATCTAGTTATTGGTATTTGCTATTTTACATCCTTGTTCCTTGATCATTTGCATATTCTCTGAAAGCAATATCTCAGATGGCTTTAGGGCAGGAGGAAATTAGAGAGATGGAGAGAGGCAAGGTCACAGGTGTCATCAAAAAAGATGAGCATTTCTTTTTAAATGAAGGCTTTGCCAAATATTTTCATTTCTTCACTGCCCTCTTTATCTGAAACATGAATCGAATATAAGTTAGGAAAAAAGTCAAAAGCTTCTTGGAGACTGCAGAAATATTGCAGTCTTATTGTAACCTAATAAGGGCCTGAATGATATGGGCTATGGCAGGGATGTGGCAGAATTATAAGAGAAGTCCAGTGAAGCCTTTCTCAATGTCAGGAACAACATGCTTTAACTACGTTCTGGATATACAGGCAAGGTTTTCACTAGACAGCAGTGAGTTGCCTGTTAAGAGGAATGTTTGTTTATTAAAAACCACACTAATGGCAGATCTCACTGCATTAATACGTAACTTTCCACCATATCACCTGCTGCAAGCAAACAGAAAGCTGTGAATTCTTGTTGTGAAAGTCAGAGCAAGAGCATGGACACCTTAGGGCATACTTCACAGGTACCAGACAGACAGACACTCACACACACAATCTACTTCCAGGATCCTTCAGAGCTGCACCTCAGGGTGCAACGATATCTATCATTGTAAAGCTGTAGCAAGGACACTTTGTGCTCAGGGATATGCACGTAGCTCATGAACCTAACCAGGCTGCCTGTCTGGTATCTTTCGCTTGTTCACGTAGCACTCACTCCATTGGAGCCTACCTGATGCTCGTAGCATCCCTACCTTAACGTCTTTTTGTGCCTTGCCCCTCAACAGGAGACACCAGGCTCACATTACTTCTGTCTGACCTTGCCATTAAGTGCAGACACATGATTAGATTAGATTTCCTACAGTGTGGAAACAGGCCCTTTGGCCCAACCAGTCCACACCGACTCTCCGAAGAGTAACCCACACAGACCCATTTCCCACTGAGCCACCATGCCGCCGATAGGCAGGAAGTTTGTTACAGTTGTCAGTAAGCCTCAGTCAAGCAAAGGAGAGAGCCTTATCTTGGGGGTTGCTGGTCCAGGATAGCCTCTGGTGCCAATCCAGGAGCTTGGACATAGTGAGTCAATCCCTCCCTCATTCCTGATGAAGAGCTTATGCTCGAAACATCGATTCTCCTCTCCCCGGATGCTGCCTGACCGGCTGTGCATTTCCAGCATCACACATTTTGACTGATCTCCAGCATCTGCAGTACTCACTTTCTTCCAATCCCTCCCTCAGGGCAGTACCAGTCACAATGAGGAGCAGAATGTCAGGCAGCCAACCAACAAGCCTGACTCTTTCTGCCCTATTATGGCCTGTTACCTTTGTTTTCATTTATTCTCAGAATGAGGATGTCACTGGCTAGGCCAGCATTTATTGCCCATCTCAGTGGGCAGTTAAGAGTCAACCATGTTGCTCTGAGTCTGGAGTTACATGTAAGCCAGACCAGGTAAGAATGGCAGTTTATCTCCTTAAAGGAGTTTAGAGAACCAGATGGTTTTTTTCCAACAATCAAACTTGGATTCAGGATTCCAGACTTTTGATTCCTGATTTTTTGTTGAATTCAAATTTCACCATCTGCCAAAGTATGATTTGAACCCAGGTTCCCAGAACAGGACCTGGGTTTATTGATTAGCAATCAATAATACCAGGAGGCCATAGCCTCCCCTAAAGTCACACTACCTGGAGGGAGAGAGAGACAAGTATTAGAGAAAATAATGGGTGGCACAGCTGTTAATTTCCTTGCAGATGTCCTGAATGAATGAGTAGGCAGTTCAGAGCACTTAGAGTCATAGAGTCATAGAGATGTACAGTATGGAAACAGACCCTTTGGTCCAACTCGTCCATGCCGACCAGATATCCCAACCCAATCTAGTCCCACCTGCCAGCACCCAGCCCATATCCCTCCAAATCCTTTCTATGCATTTACCCAACTAGATGCCTTTTAAATGTTGCAATTTAACTACCTCCACCACTTCCTCTGGCAGCTCATTCCATATATGCACCACCCTCTGCGTGAAAACAAAATGTCCCTTGGGTCTCTTTTACATCTTTCCCCTCTCACCCTAAACCTATGCTTCTAGTTCTGGACTCCCCCATCCCACGGAAAAGACTTTGTCTATTTACCCTATCTAAACACCTCATGATTTTATAAACCTCTATAAGGTCACCCCTCAGCCTCCGTTGCTCCAGGGAAAACAACCCCAGCCTATTCAACTTCTCCCTGTTGCTCAAATCCTCCAACCCTGGCAACATCCTTGTAAATCTCTTCTGAACCCTTTCAACGTTCACAACATCCTTCCAATAAGAAGGAGACCAGAATTGCACACAATATTCCAAAAGTAGCCTAACCAATGTCCTGTACAGCCGCAACATGACCTTCCAACTCCTGTACTCAATACTCTGACCAATAAAGGAAAGCATACCAAACGCCTTCTTCACTATCCTATCTACCTGCGACTCTACTATCAAGAGCTATGAACCTGCATTCCAAGATCTCTTTGTTCAGCAACACTCCCGAGGACCTTACCATTAAGTGTATAAGTTCTGCTTTCCCAAAATGCAGCAGCTCACATTTATCTAAATTAAACTCCATCTGCCACTTCTCAGCCCATTGGCCCATCTGATCAAGACCCTGTTGTAATCTGAGGTATCCCTCTTCGCTGTCCACTACACCTCCAATTTTGGTGCCATCTGCAAACTTACTAAATATACCTCTTTTGCTTACATCCAAATCATTTATATAAATGATGAAAAGTGGAGGACTCAGCCCTGATCCTATGGCACTCCACTGGTCACAGGTCTCCAGTCTGAAAAACAACCCTCCACCACCACCCTCTGTCTTCTACTTTTGAGCCAGTTCTGTATCCAAATGGCTAGTTTTCCCTGTATTCCATGAGATCTAACCTTGCTAATCAGTCTCCCATGGGGAATCTCACTGAATACCTTACTGAAGTCCAAAGAGATCACATCTACCACTCTGCCCTCATCAATTCTCTTTGTTACTTCTTCAAAAAACTCAATCAAGTTTGTGAGACACGATTTCCCATGCACAAAGCTATGTTGACTATCCCTAATCGGGCCTTGCCTTTCCAAATACATGTACATCCTGTCCCTCAGGATTCCCTCCAACAACTTGCCCAACACCAACATCAGGCTCACTGGTCTACAGTTCGCTGGCTTATCCTTACCACCCTTCTTGAACAGTGGCACCACGTTAGCCAACCTCCAGTCTTCTGGCACCTCACCTGTGACTATTGATGATACAAATATCTCAGCAAGAGCCCCAGCAATCACTTCTCAAGCTTCTCAAAGAGTTCTCGAGTACACCTGATCAGGTCCTGGGAATTTATCCACCTTTATGCATTTCAAGACATCCAGGACTTCCTTCCATCTTGAAAAATGGACAATTTTCAAGCTGTCACCATCTATTTCCCTACATTCTATATCTTGCATGTCCTTTTCCATAATAAATACTGATGCAAAATACTTGTTTAGTATCTCCCCCATTTTCTGCGGCTCCATACAAAGGCTGCCTTGCTGATCTTTGAGGGGCCCTTATCTCTCCCTGGTTACCCTTTTTGTCCTTAATGATTTTAAAAACCCTTTGGATTCTTTGCAAGGTTAGTGCTGTTGTGGGGGGGTGTGGTTGGTTTTTAATGAGTGAGGGAAGATATGTCTGGCAATAGTGAGAGCGGTACAATTTGTACTTGATGGGAGAAGGATCTAATATCAGAGCAAGTGTGAACACAAGGTATCAGAGAGAAGATGGTGGCACTATCCAAGCAGAGTGAAATGGTCATTGGCCTTCTTGCCACATTTTGTGCATTCCTGTAGATGGCTGAGACTGCTCTGACCTCAGACCAGACTGGCATGGTCTGCTGTTGTGAACATAGGAGAAGAGGATGTCCTGCCTCTGCACCACTCTGTCCAACAGGACCTCCAGGTCGCTGGCTGCAAAGTTGAGAGACAATTTTCTCTTCTCTGCCATGTCCAGGGAAAATATCAGGGACGTGCAGGGCAGCTCCGGACTAACAGTGCTTTGAAGGGTGCATAATGAGCTTTTAAAGATGTTGCTGGGGGCCAAGTCCATTTGTGGTTCATGTTAAGTTTTTTTGGGGATGCTGAGTGGCAGAATGCGGCTAGAATCACATGAGTGAGGTGCAAGAGGGGTAGGACAGCTTCTTAGTGAGGCAAGTATGGTAAGTTGCTGCAAGTAAACATAGTCTCAGGGAAAGAAACCCTTACAAAACTGGAGAAAACTGACAGCCAAAAAAAAAAACTCAGCCTTCCATATTTTAAAACTGACGTTTTTGATTTTAAAAAAGTCAACAACATTCAATATATGTTGCCAGCCTTTTTATAGAATCAACATATTGAAACTAAGAAGTCTGTGCTATTTCTTCACTTTTTCGAAGGTAGATTGATCTAAACATGCTTGCTTGTCTGTAATATTACTACCAGGTTTGCGAGAGATAACAAGTAACATTTGAAGCAATCAAAGTTATCCATTTCCTGATAGATTTTGCAGACCAGATGTTCATAGTTTCAGTTTTAAAATAGCCATCTTATCTGCAAAGATTAACAGGTAGATGCACTAGCTAATAAATAATTAGAGACTGTGGTTTCAATCATATTCTGCAGTCATCATCTCTCGAGACTTAGTAAGCACTTTGTTGATAGTCTGCCATTTCTCTCTCCCTTGTGTGGGAATGAGACTTGCAATTATATAGGCTGCTATGTGTCAGTCTAATGTATGTGTAACCAACACATTTTCTTTAGATGAGGCATAGCAATCATTTACAGCTAGAACACAATGAAAGTAACTTAAATAGAGTATAAAAACTGATAATGTTTTTACCATTTAAGTATCTCCAATTCTCCAATTGTATTCAGTTACAGTCATCATATGGGAAATATCCCAATGAACAGCACACCGGGTTTTATTTAACCTGTCAGAATCTATCTCATGCAGAATGGCATTATAATTCTATCACATCTATGCCAAATATTCAGTTAGCAACTTACTCGCAATAGAAACATTTAACTTTTATAATATACTTTGACTTTTGGCTAAATAATTCTGAAGAATATGTTGGATTGAACAGCGAATACAGCCTTTTATTTGAAAATGAAGAACTGCCAAAGTCACACCACAAGGGCTTTAAATTAAAACAGGATGTGAGACATTTCTTTGTCAGCACTGAAGAATGTTCCTTGAAGATGAAATATTTGAAATGTCAGTGTGGCAATTTCCTGATTTACTTCAATTTTCACTGTTGTATCATTTGTCTTGCACAGACAATTTATTATGTTTCACAAGATGTGACTACTGGCAAAATAAGCCAGGTTAAAATGTTCACGCAGCCTTCATAAATATCAAAACTTGTGACCATGGGGAAGAATTCCAGAGATGTTGATCACTAGTGAATTTCTTGTGGGAGGTGAGGCAAAAAAAATGGGCTTGTTACTTCCCTGGATGTTATTTTCAACACCTTCTGCCTTTTTGCACCTAATAATTTATCCTGTACTCGTTCTGTTTCCCTAATTACCTTGCAATACAGTACTCCCAGAAGCTGAAATCAAAGCATGTCATCACCACCACATTGATTGTAATGTAATTTTTAAAAAAACTTTGCATGTTTAATTCAGACTATACAGTGTTTAACAAGGATGATTGCTGTGCCATTCAATGGAAGGAGTAGGGTCTAAGTTTTTGAAGAAAACTTTGTGCAACCTGGATATCTGACCTCAAGTATGTTGTTGATAAACAATGTTCAGGGGAAGCCAAATGCTCGACTAACTGGCAGAAATGGAGGGGGGCGGGAGATGTGTGTGCAGAGAAACTGAAACTTTCTGAAGACCGTTCTCATGAAACTGATAAAACCCATTATGACCAAGATATAGACGATCGTGTTGGCTAGTTATTGACAATCTCAGTCACCACTCAGCCAAGTTTAGAAGAGGGGAAGGGGAAGAAAATCTACCTAGATACAGCTGAAGAGAGAAGCAGCCAAAGACACATAATATTGTATAGAAGGACATTGATTGGATGTTCTGAAGTAAGTTGTCTGGAAATTCAATATGATCAAAAACATCACTATTGACTAAGAAAATAGAAACATAGAAAATTGGAGCAGGAGTAGGCCATTTGAGCCTTCTATCTGGTCAGCCATTCAATATGATCATGGCTGATGTTCTAGCTTTATCCAGTTCCCACTTTCTCCCCAGACCCTTTGATCCCTCTAAATTTAAGAACTATATCTAACTCCTTCTTAAAAGCATTCAATGCTTTGGCCTCAACCATATTCTCTGGCAGAGAATTCCACAGGCTCATCACTCTCTGAGGAAGGAAATTTCTCCTCATCTCAGTCCTGTGGACTGTCTCGTATCCTTACACTGTGAGCCCTGTCTCGAGACTCCTGCATTTCCCCTGTCTGGTCCTGTTACAATTCTATCAGTTTCTATCAGATCCTATTGGGTTGAATGGTCTGTTCTTGGGTAATTCCATATAACCTCAATGAACAATCTATTGATCTTGAGATGTACTTGAGACAGTAGAAAGAATTTTAACATCGTGGAGTGCAAAGGTTTAGAGACACTAGTAGGGAGACTATTGGGAGGTGGGCGAATTAAGACAGTGAAAAATGCAATACATCCAGAATCATAGACTCCTACAGTATGGAAGCAGTCCATTAAACCCATTAAGTTACACTGATCCTCTGAACAACATCCCACTCAGACCCACTCCAGTATCCACCCCGGTAATCCTGCATTTCACATGGCTAACCCACCTAGCCTGCACACCCAGGACACAATGGGTAATTTAGCATGACTACTCCATCTAAGTTGCAATCTTTGGACTGTGGGGAAACCAGAGCACCCAGAGGAAACCTGTGCAAACACAGGGAGAATGCGCAAACTCCACACAGACAGTTGCACAAGGTGAAATTGATCCTAGGTCCTTGATGGTGTGAAGCAGCAGCACTAACCACTGATCCCATCGAAATCGGAAGTCTTCATCAATGCTTTGGTTTAAGCCGTGTGTGTGTGTGTGACCCCTCCTGGACAGACAGGTTCACAATTTAAATATTTGTTAAGTGTGTACAAGAAAGTTTTCTGATTCAGTATGTGGATGTACCTACGAGAGATGGTGCAAAACTTGACCTACTCTTGGGAAATAAGGCAGGGCAGGTGACTGAGGTGTCAGTAGAGAAGCGCTTTGGGGCCAGCGACCATAATTCTATTAGATTTAAAATAGTGATGGAAAAGAATAGACCAGATCTAAAATTTGAAGTTCTGAATTGGAGAAAGGCCAATTTTGACAGTATTAGGCAAGAACTTTCAAAAGCTGATTGGGGGGCAGATGTTCGCAGGTAAAGGGACGCTGGAAAATGGGACATCTTCAGAAATGAGATAACGAGAGTCCAGAAAAAGTATATTCCTGTCAGAGTGAAAGGAAAGGCTGGTAGGTATAGGGAATGCTGGATGACTAAAGAAATTGAAGGTGTGGTTAAGAAAAAGATCGAAGCATATGTCAGGTATAGACAGGATAGATCGAGTGAATCCTCAGAAGTGTATAAAGGCAGTAGGAGTATACTTAAGAGGAAAATCAGGAGGTGAAAAGGGGACATGGGATAGCTTTGGCAAAAAGAATTAAGGAGAATCCAAAGGGTTTTTACAAATATATTAAGGACAAAAGGGTAACTAGCGAGAGAATAGAGCCTCTCAAAGATCAGCAAGGCGGCCTTTGTGTGGAACCACAGAAAATGGGGGAGATACTAAACAAGTATTTTGCATCAGTATTTACTGTGGAAAAGGACATGGAGGATATAGAATGTAGGGAAATAGATGGTGACACCTTGCGAAATGTCCATATTACAGAGGAGAAAGTGCTGGATGTCTTGAAATGCATAAAGGTAGATAAATCCCCAAGACCTGATCAGGTGTACCCTAGAATTCTGGGAGCTAGGGAAGTGATTGCTGGGCCTCTTGCTGAGATATTTGTATCATCGATAGTCACAGGTGAGGTGCCATAAGACTGGAGGTTGGCTAACGTGGTGCCACTGTTTAAGAAGGGTGGTTAGGACAAGCCAGGGAACTATAGACCATTAGCCTGATGTTGGTGGTGGGCAAGTTGTTGGAGGGAATCCTGAGGGACAGGATGTACATGTATTTGGAAAAGTAAGGACTGATTAAGGATAGTCAACATGGCTTTGTGCGTGGGAAATCATGTCTCACAAACTTGATTGAGTTTTTGATGAAATAACAAAGAAGATTGATGAGGGCAGAGCAGTAGATGTGATCTATATGGACTTCAGTAAGGTGTTCGACAAGGTTCCCCATGGGAGACTGATTTGCAAGGTTAGATCTCATGGAATACAGGGAGAACTAGCCATTTGGATACAGAACTGGCTCAAAAGTAGAAGACAGAGGGTGGTGGTGGAGGGTTGTTTTTCAGACTGGAGGCCTGTGACCAGTGGAGTGCCACAAGGATCGGTGCTGGGCCGTCTACTTTTTGTCATTTACATAAATGATTTGGATGCGAGCATAAGAGGTACAGTTATTAAGTTTGCAGATGACACCAAAATTGGAGGTGTAGTGGACGGCAAAGAGGGTTACCTCAGATTACAACAGGACCTTGACCAGATGGGCCAATGGGCTGAGAAGACGCAGATGGAGTTTAATTCAGATAAATGTGAGGTGCTGCATTTTGGGAAAGCAAATCTTAGCAGGACTTATACACTTAATGGTAAGATCCTAGGGAGTGTTCCTGAAAGTGGAGCCACAGGTAGATAGAATAGTGAAGAAGGCATTGGTATGCTTTCTGTTATTGGTCAGAGTATTGAGTACAGGAATTGGGAGGTCATGTTGTGGCTGTACAGGACATTAGTTAGGCACTGTTGGAATATTGCATGCATTTCTGGTCTCCTTCCTATCAGAAAGGTGTTGTGAAACTTGAAAGGGTTCAGAAAAGATTTACAAGGATGTTGCCAGGATTGGAGGATTTGAGCTATCAGGAGAGCTGAACAGGCTGGGGCTGTTTTACCTGGAGCGTCGGAGGCTGAGGGGTGACCTTATAGAGGTTTACAAAATTATGAGGGGCATGGATAGGATAAATAGACAAAGTCTTTTCCCTGGGATCGGGGAGTCCAGAACTAGAGGGCATAGGTTTAGGGTGAGAGGGGAAAGATATAAAAGAGACCTAAGGGGGATCTTTTTCACACAGAGGGTGGTACATGTATGGAATGAGTTGCCAGAGGATGTGGTGGAGGCTGGTACAATTGCAACATTTAAAAGGCATTTGGATGGGTATATGAATAGGAACGGTTTGGAGGGATATGGGCCGGGTGGTGGCAGGTGGGACTAGATTGGGTTGGGATATCTGGTCGGCATGGACGGGTTGGACCGAAAGGTCTGTTTCCGTGTTGTACATCTCTATGATTCCATGATTCTATGACATCAATAAATGTGGTGATAAGTTGACTAGTGTTTTTGTTGAATGCCAGAGTCATAGGCTGCCCAAGCCTCTTGAATCCCGCCAATGGAACTAAGGCAAGTGAGCAGCAATTTGTGGGGCTCTATACAAGTCAGGCCAGTACAGTAATTAATCCCCAGTGTTCACAGCTGCTTCCTTATCCTGACTGGGAAAGAGTTGGTTTAAAAAATATGAGGTAAGGGTTTTTTTTCTGAATTTTTGAGGTATTGAGAAAATTAGGATGCTTGAGATTGAAACTTGGACAAGGAGCAGAATAACAGTAACAGCATACAGTGGACAGACCTACAGGTTTTCATGGAGAGGGGTTTGACAGAGGGGTCAAGTGTGCTTGAGGATACGACACATGTACAAGTAGTTCAGACAGAGCGTTAGCTTCCCTGACCCCTCAGAAGACCAGTGTTTACAGAAGTTCATATTGTCACGTCAGGTGGTTGCAGACATCTGCAGCCTTTTACTATAAAACCCGCGAAGTCCCATAGACGCATATTACCAATGGCTGTGAAAATGAGAGCCACTTTTCTTTCACTCCAGATCCTTCCAGGGATCTGCCAGCAAAATATCCAGGATTCCCCCAGGCGGCTGACTACCGGGAGCTGAGAAAGATTTAACCCTGTCTATGGTGATACTAGGTACAATGAATGGGTGCTTGGCTCTGCAAGTGTGGCTGGTCTCCTGCAGGTGCAAGATGTTTCTGACCGCACACATGTGGTATTCTGTACACCACCAGATCAACCAGGAATGTTTGTAAAACCACAGGGAATTCCATTCCATCAGTGCACAGCTGGTCTGCAAATACAAAAAAGATTGATGCAGTTATGTACCAGACTCCTGGAAAACTGCCACCAAGCTTTCACCTTGAGGCAGTTCAAGTCCCTGACCTCTTTGGACCTGCAAGAAAACCTCATGGGTGGTTGCTGGGAGACAAGATATATGTAGTTCCTCGAAATAGGGGACATTTTACATTTTCTCATATATGTTTGTGTGTACCCTTGTGCAACTATAAAGGTTTATTTACTTTCATATTGGCATGTTTAATGTTGTCACAAGGTAGCCTGAAGGTCCCAATCTCTACATCTCCAATGGTCAGGAGTGTTGGAATGATCTCCAGTACTTCCTCTTCCAGAGGTGCCACATTCTCTCCCTCATCCTAGTGTTCAGCATTCTCCTCTTGCGATATAGGAAAAAACAGACATATAAGTGTGTGTTCATCTGATGGAGTAATTTGATGAGAATGTGATCAATGCATCAGATTTCATCAGGATCATGGTAAGTGGCAGTGAGAATGTGTGAAAGAGGGTGTTGGGTGATCTTGCAAGTAAGTGTGTTTGTGCAGTGACATGCTGGAGAACGGGGTGTGGGGCTAGTAGAGTGAGGAGGGGAAGGGGTGGGTGTGTGGTGATACACACCACCATTTCAAGCAGTGCATTCCACAATATTTTTCTTGCAACATGTGCATTGTTGGCTAGGCCAGAATGTATCACCATCCCTAACTGACATCGAGAAAGTGGTGGTGAGCTGCTTTCTTAAAGTGCTGCATTATAGGGATTTAGGGATACCCACAGTGCTGTTCGGAATGATTTTGATGCAGCCACAGTGAAAGAATGCAAATATAGTTCCATGTCGGTGATGGTGTGTTTCTTACAGGGAAAGTTGCATGTCGTGGTGTTCCCACGTATTTGTTACCTTTGACTTCCTCGGTAATAGAGGTCATGGATTTGGAAGGTGCTATTAAAGGTATCCTGATTATTACAGTGCATCTTGTAGATGGTTCAGCTGCTGACAGTGTGCATGAGTGGTGGTTAGTTTGCCAATCAAATAGGCTGATATGATATAGAATGTGTCAAAAGTCTTGGGTGTTGTTGGTGCTGAACACATCCAGGCAAATGGTGAGTATTTCCTGCTTTGTAGATGATGTACAGTTTTTTGGGGAGACAGAAGGTGAGTTATTCACTGCAGAATTCCTTACCTCTGGCGCACTCTTGTAGTCACAGCATTTATATGACTGGTCCAGTTTCGTTTCTGGGCAATGGAAACCTCCAGGATGTTGATAGTGGACGATTCAGTGATGCTAAAGTAATGAAATATTAAGAGGTAATGATTAGATTCTCCCTTGTTTGGTGATGGTCATCACTTGGCACTTACATGGCACAAATGTTACTTGCTACCCATTTTGTCTGGGTATTGTCCAGGTCTTGCTGCATTTGGACATGGAGCTATTCAGTATCTGAGGTGTTGCATATGGTGCTGAACATTATGCAATTATTTGGAAACATTCCCACTTCTGACCACATGTTGATGGGAAAGTCATTGTTGAAGCAACTGAAGATGGTTGGGCCTAAGTCATAATATAAATTCATATCTGTACAGAGGCTTCTTCCAGGAAGCCATAATCAATAGAATGTGGTCAATAGAAAACCCATGATCAAAACCTCAAACAAATCAGTTCACAATGACCTTGTATCAGATTAATGTTGGTATAAATATTAATAAGTTTTATCAGATCAACAAAACATATATGAATGATGTTGAACTGAATGTTCAGTAGCACTACAGATTCCTGTAAGGAGAGAGACAATAGAATTATGTCATGAATTGATCTAAGGTGAATTTTACAAGTGAATAAAATACAGTTATTACTTTTTTTAATACTTGTAATTGGATCAATACCTGAATGCAGCATTATATTCTGTCTTAAATTGTTTGTGTACTGGTAAAATGAGTGCTCTAAAATAAAACTATTATAAAGTCTAATTTTTAATGTTAATTTACATGGCAAGGATCTCTCTTGGTATATCAAATCATTTTAAAACTGATTTAAGTAACAATTATGCTTCTTTGACAATGCCATTTTCACTTTATACTGAATCTCGAATCTTGGGAGTATTCTACATCGTATGTCTTCAGTCAACATTGCAGCCAATAGCCATATACTTTGGTCTACCATTGTCATCTGTACACACCTTGGTTACGGTTAAATACTTCACAGTGTGGCTTATTTAACAAAGATCATTACTTACAAAATTACACGGACACTTTCCAGTTAGCAAAATCCTAAATGAGAGGTATTTCCACAGTGCTGAAAAACTGTGAGCAAATGGATTTCCAAACTTCACGTGATTGTTACCAAATGTTAAACTAACTGTCTTCAAGACATACCATCAAGCAAGCAGGAATCATGCTGAGAAAATGTTCCTTTCAATTTGGAAGTTCATGGCATTTTATTACAGGAGCTCCATCAGCAGAGTGCTGAGCCTCGGGGTAGGATCTCTGCCCAGTGAAAATATATCAGTCAAGCTGGAAATATATACAATAAAAATGTTAAGTTTATAACCACTCAATCAACAATTAATTCAGGTCTGACGAACCAGAAGCCTAATCAGTGGTTATTAATTAAATGTGTATTACCATAATAAACTTTTCCTTTGTATTGTTAGCCGTGGTAATTATAATAAACAATATCCACTCTTTGTGTGATTGCATTGAGTTGAACATCACTGCAGGTTGCAGTTCTCCTTTGAAAAGATTTCATATGTGAAAGTTAGTTAACACATACTCAACCAAATCTATAAACGACTGATCTGAAGAAGCCAGATGTCACAAAAACTAAAGATGCACAATTTAGTAATGCCTTTTGTTAATATAATTAACTATTGTAGAACTGCTGAACCTCTGATCTATTTGAAGTGATGATTCAACTCAACTGTTGTCAGTGCAGTGCTGGGATACATTGGGGAAATTTTCTTTTAAGTAAACAATATAAACAATATATGGAAGACAGTTAAGCAGGTTTGGAGAGACAGAGATAGAGAGAGAGAGAGAGAGAGACAGAAAGAGAGAGAGACAGAAAGAGAGAGAGAGAGAGAGAGAGAGACAGAGAGAGAGAGACAGATGTTATTCAATAGTATAATCCATATTTTCAATACCAAGTCCAGAGGTACACAAGATGTGAATGCAACAATGCAGTCAGGGCAGAAAATGTAGGTTATGCGCTTTAGCAAAGCAAACGTTTTCAATAATGTACTTTTAACCAATTCCCCAATAATATTGCAAATGTACATGTGACTATGAAAAAGTGAGGACTGCAGATGCTGGAGACCAGAGTTGAAAAGTGTGGTGCTGGAAAAGCGCAGCAGGCCAGGCAGCATCCGAGGAGCAGGAGAATCAATGTTTCGGGTATAAGCCCTTCTTCAGGAGACTATGACCAGTGTAACATCCAATGATTACTTTGCATTAACTGGGCTCAGTGGCAGATGGAGTTCAATCTGGAAAAGTGTGAAATGATTCATTTTGGAAGATTGAATTTGAAAACAGGGTTAAAGGCAGGATTCTTGGCAGTGTGGAGGAATAGAGGGATCTTGGGGTCCATGTCCATCTCTTAAAGTTGCCACCCAACTTGATAGGGTTATCATGATGTTGTATGGCGTGTTGGCTTTCATTAGCAGGGGGATTGAGTTTAAGAGCCGTGAGGTTATGCTGCAGCTTTATACAGCCCTGGTTAAACCACACTTGGAATATTGTGTTCAGTTCTGGTCACCTCACTATAGGAAGGATGTAGAAACTTTAAAGGGTGCAGAGGAGATTTACCAGAATGCTGTCTGGACTGGAGAGCATGTCTGATGAAAGATTGAGGGAGCTAGGGCTTTTCTCATTGGAGCAAAGAAGGATGAGAGGTGACTTGGTAGAGGTGTACAAGATGTTCAGAGGCATAAAGTGAATAGTCAGAGAGATTTTCCCAGGGCAGAATTGGCTATCACAAAGGAGCATAATGTTAAGGTGATTGGAGGAATGGATAGGGAAGATGTCAGAGGTAGGTTCTTTACACAGAGAGTGGTGGGTGCATGAAATACGCTGCCAGAGGTGGTGGTAGAGTCAGATACATTAGGGACATTTAGGCGACTCTTGGATAGGCACATGGATGATAGTAAAATGAAGAAAATGTGTGTTGTTTGATCTTAGAGTAGGATAAAAGGTTGGTACAATCCAGTATTGAGGGCTGAAGGGGCCTGTACTGTGCTGAACTGTTCTATTGTTCAGGAATGTTAGCTTTTCCACTTTCTTTAGTCTGTATTGGTTCAAGTTTGTGGAAAAGGCATCAGTAATACGATATGAGCGATTATGTGCTGTATGGGCAGTTTGATCTTTAGTGAAGTCTTGGTATGTTTTAATAGATGTCCTGACTCCACTTGAGATTGAAGCCATTGACAGGAAGTATAATTCTTCACCTAATGTTGTAGTTGCTTTCCTGGAGAGTGTAATTTTAAATATAATCATGTTTATTTAATCAGATTTTCCAGTTACAATCAATGTAAAGGCTATAGTTAGGTTCTTTCTCATCAAATAAAACATTGAAATTTACACATGCACTTACATACTTTAAGTTGAAATATTGTGTTTTCCTAAGTTCATTTGTAAGTGATATTATTTTGAAAATAAATTTAAACTGTTTTTGCTTATAATCCACTTATGCCATCTTGTTCTCTTGCTGACTCTCCTGTTTTATAACTCTCCCACACATTGCTCATTGTGTTTACCAATCCTCCTGTTCACTCACCCTCTGGTTACTGACCTCCTTGCTCTCTGAGCACTTGTCATTTCTCATTTGCCAACATTCTTGCTCCAAATACTCCTGTTCCTCACCTCTCACATTCCATCTCACATGCTACATTATAGTGAGATGATGGTGTAGGGATACTGTTACTAGGCTAGTAATCCAGAGGCACAAGGGTTCAAATCCCACCAAAGTAGTTGGTGGAACGTAAATTCAATTCACAAATCTGGAATATAGTCTCAGTAATGGTTGCATGAATATATCTGTTTTACCAATGGCCACTGGAAAGTCCTAACAAGCCATTCATTTCAAGGGGATTTAGGGATGGGCAACAAATGCTGGAATGGCCAGGAAAGCCATGCCCTGTGAAAGAGTTCAGGAAAAAATTGTCCCTATCCCAAACCCTCACTATGAGTGAGGTGTAGAGAGAGTACAGGCCGGAAGAAGGAACCAATCAAGTGAAAGGAACTGAGTGTGGCGGAGTTAAGAAAGGAAATGTAAGTGAGAGGTTTGGGTAAGTAGATAATCAATAAGAGAGGGGATTAGGGAGTGAGAAAAGCTGCTCCAAAATGGAGTTGATTGGGTGAAAGTCTTGTCTCAGCCTGGCACTTTTAACCTCAAAAACAGAAATCCCAATGCTAAGTGTGTATACTGGACCTCCTACATTCATTCCACTTTCAGTGTACCAACATTGCCAACACGTAATGTCTTCTGGTGACTGGTGACTGGTGACTGTCATCAATCCTCCACCCAATGCTCATTCGAAGGGCCTGTTTAATTATCTGTGGTAGGAGAAAGACCACGAAAGAAACTTAACAAGTGAAGTAATTTTTCTTGCATGACACGTTATAGTTTATCGCATGACAGCAATAGACACAATTCACATTAACTGGTTAGGCATAATAACAACTATTGGGAGACAACTATGTCACTTCTGTCTCCATCAGAACCTCTGCTCTTAAACTCTATGTCTCAACTAATAAAGACAAGTATTTCATCTGCCTTCTTAACCACTTTATCTACAGTTCTGTTGTCTTAAGTAACCACTAGACATGGAGATGAATGTCCCTCGGATTCTTGGTGCTTCCCGGGGTCCTATGGTTCATCGTGTATTCCCTTGCCCTGTTTGTCCTGCCCAAATGCATCATCTCACATTTATCCAGATTGAATTCCATTTGCCACTGGTCAGTCCATCTGACCGGCCTTTCTACATCTCCTGTAATCTAAGGCTATCCTCCTCACTGTTTACACTACACCAATGTTCATATAATCGGCGAACTTATTGATCAACCCTCCTACATTCAAGTCTAAATCTTTTATATAAACCACAAACAGCAAGGCCCCCAACAGTAACCTCTTGTGTGGCTCCATTAGACACAGATTTCCAGTCAGAAAAACACCACTCAACCATCACTCTCTGTTTCCTGTTACTCTTAATATTGTGGTGTCACTAGCTGAGCCTGCATTTATTGCTCATCCCTAGTTTCCCTAGAGAATGTGCTACTGAGTTGCAGTCCATGTGCTGTAGGTCGGCCACAATACCAATTTGAGGTCAATGAAAAGGAGCAGGCTCGCTGAAGGGAAAGTCACACTGCTGTATTGTAAACTTCAGATGCCAGCTTGCCAGACTCTGGGGACCAATATCAACAGGGGTTTCCATAGTGTCATGTAGTGCTTGGAAAGTAACCAGAGCTACATGGAAAAAGGACCTACTGCCCTCTCTCGGACGACAGCATTCCCACAACCTTGCCACCTATTCATCAGCGCACATGCTAGTGCCACATGCAGCATGGTCAGACTATGCTGGCCCTCAGCAAGTGTTGCTCCTGAGTCCTCAAGGCACTGCAGCTTTAACATCCCTCCAAAACTCCAGCAACTGATCTTACACAGCTAAGGAGCACTACTATGGGTAAACAATAAAATAAGTCAAGTATCAAAGCATTGCACAGGGACAAATAATAATCATTCCTGTTAAGTATTATATACAGGTGGGATTAAGTAGTTGAATGAATTTGTCTGAATTTGATGTTGCAGTTCATATTTGCAATGAAGTGAGGGTAAGTAACACTGAGCTGAGAAAAGCTATTGGATGCCAGTGATAAGAATCGTCAGATTATTATTGTATTTGAGCTGAGAGGCATGATTCAGGTGAAGAGTTCATCAATGTGTTGTTCGCTATCAGGTAAGGTTACAGCTGATCAAAGATCATTTTCAATTTGTATTGACTTTGAGTTTCTCAGTACACTAACTTTCCTTTGAACATGTGTTTTGCTCATTTGACATAGGAACATGATTAACCTTTACACTCCATTCTTAATAGTTCATGGCGTGTTCTCCACTCACCCCTTTCATTTTTTGATTACATCTTCCCGCACAGTATGAAATTATTCCCTGGCTTTCCTCTCTCTCCTATTTACAAACTACCTCCTCAACTCAGTTTCCTGCCACTTCCCCCATCTCTCCCTTCTGTCTGCTTCTATGCAAGAATTGCTTATGTAAAATACTATATAAATATAAGTTGTTTTTGCTCCAAAATAAAAACTTCAAAAAACATTCTCAACTTCATTAAAACTTGGAAAGAAGCAGAAGCAAACTTCACTCCTTATCTAAGGATCAAGATATAGTCTGCTCTGTTTCCAAAATCTAATTAAACTTTAAAAGATACATTTAACTCACCATTATTAATCCAGGAAGCAAATAATATAGTTAAATAAAAGCATTTAATAAAGCCCCAGGTCCCAATGGTTTGGCTAGTATTTCTTTTACAAAATCTACTGGAATCCCTTAAACCTTTTTCAATTAATAATATTTCTGGAAAAAATCAAGTAATGTGGACGAAGTACATTTATGAAAGGGTTATCAGAATAAAATATGCTCTGTCCAAAACAAGATAGAGACAGAATGATATTTAAAATTGGCATTCAATTAATTTCTTTAATAAGAGAAACATCTTAGATCCAGTTTAAATGAGAAACAGTTTTAAGTCAGAGAGAGCAACAATTATGATTTATGGAAAACAGGCATATCAGATGAAAAAATCTCTGAATGCTTGATGGTGCTTTAGGTTATAATTACTTCACTAATTAGGAAGGTTCCATTCTGACAAAGTTTTAATTCATTGGAACACAAACTCTTATTCAAACTTGCATCCAAAGGTGGCTTCAGGGAATTCTTTTCTAAGTGTTACAAAAACATTGTGTACATACTCAAGTAGTTGTGGAAATTTTCCATCAAAAGTAGAACTGGACTGTTTTCGATAAACAAATGGTCAAGCAGGGTGACTCGGCTTCCCTTTATTTTTATTTGTACATATGAATACGTAAGTAGGAGCATGATAGACCACTCGGGCCTTAGAATCTGCTCCATAATTCAATAAGATCAAGACTGAGTTCTGTTTACTCCAAATTCCCAGCTACCCCATGATAATCATACAGCTCCAGTCCTTTGCAGGAATCTATCTTTGCATTCAAAATATTCAAGGACTCTGCTTCCACAACATTTTGAAGAAGAGATTTCCAAAGGCTTACAATCCTGTGGGAGAAAAAGAATTGCTCCATGTAGTTGTTTTAAAAGGGCAACCTCTTATTTTTAAATAGTGAACACTAGTTCTAGATTTTTCAGCAAGAAAGAAATATCCTTTCAACGTCCATCATGTGAAGACCCTTCTGGATTGTATATCTTTTATTTAAGCTGCCTCTTTCTCTTCTAAACTCCAATAAACACAAGCCGAGACTTTCCTCATAAGCCAACCCACCCATTCCAGGTTTTACTTGACAGAACCTTCTCTGATTTGCTTCCAACAATTTACATCTTTCTTTAAGGAGACCAACTTTATACAATACCGAAATAGTTTTTAATAGCTGCTATTGCTAATAGGAGCTGTCTAACGATTTTAGGGTTGCGTCTCAAATACAAGTGTAGTGCTGATGCGAAATGGTTAAGGCGCAAAATTGTTCTATATTGAAGAACTGAGCATAGGAATATAGGAGCAGGAGTCAGCCATTCAGCTCCTTGAGTCGGTTCTGACATTCAATAAGATCATAGCTGATCTCTGGCCTGACTCCATATACCTGCCTTTGGCCCATATTCTCTAATACCTTTGCTTAATAAAACAATTATCTATCTCAGATTTAAAATTAACAATTGCTTCAGCATCCATTGCAGTTTGTAGAAGAGAGTTCCAAACATCTGCAACTGTTTCTGTGCAGAAGTGTTTCCTAATGTTTCTCCTAAATGGTCTGGCCCTAATACTCAGAGTGTTCCCCTAGTTCTTAAATCCACAATCAGTGACAATAGTTCCCTGTCTTATCATGTGAATATCTTGAAGATTTTGATCAGATCACCCCTTAACCTTCTAAATTCTACAGAAAACAGAAAAATGTGTTTAATCTGTGCTCATAACTTTACTCCTTGTAGGTTTGCTTTTTGCAGGAAATCCACATCGTTGCATTCCAATGTCAGGTTGGGTTCTGCCACTAGATTCTGGCTGAATTTACGCTAAAACTGCAACATCTATATACTGACAGTAACTGTGGACAGAATTCGCCCTAGGTATCATATGTAAGGGGCAATTTTTCCAAATCTATCAAATCAAATTGAGTACACCCATACTTCGTATCTCAAATGATTGACAGATATTTTATAGAAAAAGCGGATTTCAATGATGTGCCCATTTAAGTCAAAGTTTAAAAACATAGCGTTATATATATTAAAATAACAATTAATAAAATGAAGACAGCCAACTAATTTTAAAATGCCCACAATGTTTATGGAGATGTGGGATTGGATTGATTGTCTCAAATTTGGAGAAGATGCTGACAGTTGTAATACACACAACCTCAAGCCAAGAAACTGCAGGTAGAGATTGAATGCAGGCAGCACTTGAATCTGGTAATCTGGAAGTATCACATGCCAGCAGCCCAATCTGCCAACAAAATCAAGTAATAAACTGCCAGATGGAAAGATTGATGGAGGAAAAGAAGGATGTTTCTGGACCACCTGAAGATTGGGAGTTCTTTTGGAGAATTGAATAAAAAAATACAAATCAGAGTAATTTGGAGAAGCAGAGATAGAGCCAGAAACTGTCACAGAGAGAGATCACTGGATGAAGATAATGATAATATATAGTTAAAAATCACACAACACCAGGTTATAGTCCAACAGGTTTAATTGGAAGCACACTTCCAATTAAACCTGTTGGACTATAACCTGGTGTTGTGTGATTTTTAACTTTGTACACCCCAGTCCAACACCGGCATCTCCAAATCATGGATAATATATAGTATTCTCTTTAGATAGGTTGTGATGTTTCATCAGCTGGAAATGTGTTGCTGGAAAAGCGCAGCAGGTCAGGCAGCATCCAGGGAACAGGAGAATTGACGTTTCGGGCATAAGCCCTTCTTCAGGAAAGAATGTTTCATCATCCAGACGTGAGGCAATTTGCCCAGAAGTAGCACTCCTACATTGAGTCACATGGTTAGAGTTCAACATGAATTCCAGGCATTTGAGCAGATAATTGAAGCTGACACTTCACTGAAATGCAGTGGGAGTACTGCACTGATGGAAGTATTATCTTTCAAACAATGTGTTAAATGAAGGCTCTTGTCTACACACTTGAAGGGTGATTGTTGGAAATGGGTGTAAGCATCTGGAAGTGTTAGTACTGAGTGTATTATTGCAACCCAATATGATGATGGCTCATGGACTCAAGTGGAAGAACAGCTTTGGGTCTCAAAGGGGTAAGACCGAACATCAAGGTATCCCTCATCGTCTGTGACAATGACTATCAAACCAATGTAACTTATACTGAATTATAGAGTTATCGAGATGTACCACACTGAAACAGACCCTTTGGTACAACTTGTCCATGCCAACCAGATATCCTAAACTAATCTAGTCCCATTTGCCAGCATTTGGTCCATATCCCTCTAAACCCTTCCTATTCATATCCCCTTTTAAATGTTGTAATTGTACCAGTGTTCACCACTTCTGGCAGCTCATTCCATATATACAGCACCCTTTGCATGAAAAGGTTACCCTTTAGGTCCCTTTGAAATCTTTTCCCTTTCACCTTAAACCTATGCTCTCTAGTCCTGGGTTCCCATAACCTAGGGAAAAGATGTTGGATATTCACCTTATCCACGCCCCTAATGATTTTATAAACCTCTATAAGGTCGGTCTTCAGCTTCCGACGTTCCAGGGAAAATAGCCCCAGCCTATTCAACCTCTCCATATAGCTCAAACCTTGACAATATCCTTGTAAATCTTTTCTGAACCTTTTCAAGTTTTACAACATCCTTCCTATAGCAGGGAGACCAGAATTGAATGCAGTATTTCAAAAGTGGCCTAACAAATGTGCTGTACAGCTGCAACATGGCCTCCCAACTCCTATACTCGATGCTCTGACCAATAAAGGAATGCATACCAAACGCCTTCTTCACTATTCTATCTGTGTGCAACTATTCTTTCAAGCAAATGTGAATCTGCACTCCAAGATCTCTCTTACCCCAGGACTTTACCATTAAGTGTATAAGTCCTGCCCTGGTTTGCCTTTCCTCATATGAATTCCGTTCACCACTCCTCTGCCCATTGGCCCATCTGATCAAGGTCCTGTTAACATGAAATAATCCACATCATTTTTAAAATCAGAATCTCTTCTCATTAGAAAACCAAGTGGTCATCTAGATCCCTCCCACAAAGGAGGATAGTGGCAGTAAATTGACCAGATGGATTTTATACTATGAGGAGCTGTGGTGAGGATTACAATGTGGATGGTTTGGAATGAGGACTCTTATCAGTTAGATAGCTAACAAATCATACAGAAGCTTTTATCACCAGGTGAAGCAATCTTACTCCACACTTTACAATCCAAAAGGAAAGACTAAACCAATCTAATTTAACTGAGGCCAATCACATAGCAATGGGTGACTGTGCTGGCCAGGAAATTTTCTTTAAAAATTATCCAAAATTAAATTAAAATGATCAAAAAGTGACTCAATTATTGGCAACAACATATCACTTCTCCAACTTGTTGCCACCTTGATGGGTGATCAGATTCTAGAACAGACTAGAAACTCTTTCAAATTGGAAAATGATAATTCAGGGCAAAGACCCACAGTACATGAAGAGAATAAATAAAGTAACTAAGGAAGCATCAAGACACTTGGTTTTCATGTCTGAGAATTGTTGGTGGAAAGAGTAAGGAGTTGTACAGTTTAGAAATAGTGAGAAGGAACAGTTAGAGTAAGGTCCTAATGAATTACTGTTTCTAGTCAAACTTGGTTCAACACAGTGAAAGAGGAGGAAGAGCATTTAACATGTACACTTACTTAAGAGATGGGGACATTTGGTTTTCATCAGTTGTGGAAGTTCTTTCTTTCTTGTTATATCTGATCATATGAGGTCTGAATTCTTCTGGCAGTATAAACAATAATACCTTTGATAAGGTGAAACATCCAAAAGTGAAAAGGTGAATTGATTCTTTTCTTGGCCATTGGAGACTAACTTGAGAGATTGGGAGGTAGGAAATGGCATACAAATTAACAACCTGTCAGGATTCAATAAGACATAGGAGCAGAGGTAGACTGTTCGTCTATCGAGTCTGCGCCACCGTTTATTGGGATGATAATCCTCAACTCCACTTTCATGTCTTTTCCCTTGATTCCCTTACTGAACAAAAATTCCTGATGAAGGGCTTTTGCCCGAAACATCAATTTTCTTGCTCCTCGGATGCTGCCTGATCTGCTGTGCTTTTCCAGCACCACTTTAATCTAGACTCGGGTTTCCAGGATCTGCAGTATTTGTTTTAACCTAAAAATCTATGTGATACCAATCCCTTCCAACTTTCCTGTGATATCTGAAAAAGCAAGTGGTGATGCCCCTTTAGATCTGGTTTAGCAATTTACTGGTTGTTGAGGTTGTTAAGATTTCAACTCTGATTCTTGGATTTCTAAGCCAAAGAACCTGTTTCCTTATCATTTAGCAACTCCCTCAAGGTCATTGAGGTGCGAGCACAGCTTTTACAGTGAAGCTGAAAGGGAAGACTTTGATTGGCTAGATTGAAAAACTGCAGCCATAGCCATTTGAGAAGCTCCTGTTCAAAGCATTCTCTCTTTCAACTCCTTGGGAGGGACTTCACTTTACTCACCTTCAATTGCATTTCCCTGCTGCCAACCCCCTCCACCACAGCATGGCAGCACATTATACTGCACCATTATCCACTTCTGATGAGGGTTAAGCAGAAAGGCCACACCTTTGCCAACTGCTCCAGCAGCATCCAGAATGATGATAGTTGTACCATCACCAGCCACAAACCCCTCCTCAGGACAAAATGGATGAACACAGGTAACTATCTGAATGAAGGTGATATCTTTCTCTTGACCAAGATGATTAGCTCTCTCAATATATACGAGCACAAAAACCTCATGAGTCTTAAACAATCAGAGGAAATCACTTGACATCTGCTATTTCCTGGAACAAGACTCAACAATTGTCCCACTGTGTTGGACAGGGACTAAGATGATAAAATTGTAATCAACAGACTTTAATTAATACCTTAAAATCCCTTCTCTTTTAAATAAGAAGTGATATTAAATTATCTCAATCATTAATGAATTTTACTGGTATGAGAAAGATATACTTCAAGTCAAGAATTCAAACATGAAGAATAATGAATGTCTACAGCTTCTGATTGACTACTTTCTCAGTAAATATGTGTAACAGATAAGTATAAAAGAGATATTTGGAAGATCTGAGAGACTGAAGGTGACATAAATTCACTTGTTAAAAAGCAATTTAATTCTGTGCTAAATATATATCTCTACATAAATGATGCACAAATCTGGATAAAGCACAAATATCCAATTGTAACACTCCAGACAGGGACTGAGCAACACTGGGCTTGCCTTTTAAACTTACAGATTGTAAACAAGGGAAGGAATTCCACAATTGATATTCTAAAAAACGATGGTTTGGAATAGGAAACAGCATAAAAAATGTGATTTAATATATACAAGGGATCTGAGAAATAATTTATCATAGAGATTTGAAGTAATTTGCAGTTTTGAAGAGCTTTTTAAGACTAATAGTTGAATTTAAGTTCATGTTCAAACGTATTCAAGTATTTAAACTTCATTAAGGGATATGTTTGTGGATCTGGATTACAGCAAGCTGGAATAAAGGTTAATGGAAAACTTTCACATGGTACTAATTCCTCTGATCTGAAAGATCAAATGCTTACCCCATGACCCAATTGTTGTAGGATATTGAAATTGAAGGCAAAGAATTAATTTCAAAATATTTCAACATGAAAACTTAATAAAATGAGTGCTCTGAGGTTAGTATTTTTCAAAAGATGCAAAGATGAGAGATTGTTTCTTGTATTCCTTTTCCAGAATGGCTGGGTACTGTTTTTAAAATGCACTTATCATTGTGTACATTAGCACAAACCTAATGGGCAAATTCCCCAGTTTTTGGTCCTTTATGGACTGCACATGATACTGAAGATATGTATCAGATCCTTGTGGAACTCCAGACATCTAGACATACAAGACAATTGCTCAAAAAGTTCGTAATGCCAATCACCAATTTTGCTATTCTATGGGACTCCACTGCAGTGGTTGCAAGTCTGAGTTTGAGCCAGAGATTTCAACAGTTCCACAGTAAATACCTGGATAACTACACCAGAAGTGTTAACGAGAATAAAGCCTCATCTAACAGTTGTGCAAAATCATAACTAACCCCACAAGCACCTCTCTGACTCTCCCTGAATATTTTACAACTACCCAACTACACTAATGATCCTAATTCCTGGCCTTACCTGACAACCTCATGACATTGTTATTTCCCAACCTGACTACATTTTTGACCTGAATACCTCCCCAACTTGACTATGCTGTGGTCAGGTATCCAGCAGCAGGAATGGCTACAAGACTAGTTAAGAGCTATATTAAAGCATGCTGGGAACTTTGGTCGTTAGTTTCAACTCTGACCTTATTCTGTAAGCTGTGACCTGCAGTTTCCTGTGCTGACAGAATAAGAGGGGTGTCATAGTGGTCTGCTAGACATACCTTGTATGGAGCATGGTATGTGACTCTTGATGATTTGGTATTCACATTTGGAAGTTGAGTATCAGTAAACTCCATTTGGCTGGAATTGAACATTGGAATCAGATTTGGTTAATTAATTGACTGAGTGCCAGATACATTTCTAGAAGAATAAGCACACTTTGAGATAAACGTTACCAGCACAAGGGATTTCGCAGGAAGCAGCCACGCAAGACCCACATTTGAGAAGAACATGCCCTAATGTCTTCTTCAAAGAAGACAAAAACCATGAGGCAAGACCTACACCGAGCGCGAAAGTTGGCCACTTCCCTCAAATTGTGGTAGTACTTGTTTCAAGCCAAACTTGTAGAGTTAAAATTAGAGTTAAATTGAATTAAGTTAAAGCTAAGGTAAGGTGAGTTATAGTTGAAGTTGTTAGATGAAATAAGAAGTAAATGTTGCAATGATTGTTAGTTTTATATTGATATTTAAAGAGTTAAATAAAGAAGGGTGTGTTTAATTAAATCCAAATTGACTCCCTGTCAAGTGAACAACACTTGGAAGACTATCTTACCAACCTTCACATGAACACTCCTGTTCCTGCCCTCACAGGCAATGAAAATTCTGGTCTGAGAATTTGGATGTGTGGTTGGAAAAGATTATACTTTAAATGGATTAAGGCCATGAATGAAGTAGAAGGATTTGAAAACAGTGCAATTCAGCACAGAGCAGTCGTCCAACTTTAGGTTGGGGTGATGTGTGGATGGCAGAAGATACTTGACTAATTTACATTTATGAAGTATGACATGTGAGAAATCAAAATTAAGGATGACAAAAGGTTGAAAAGCAGTAAGGATGTAGAGGAAGGAGACTATATAGCAGAATGAAAGAGAATAGAGTATCAGTTGTGTTATTGAGAAGTATGCTAAGTGCAGATTTGATCCCACTTCCAGCCATTATCGCTCATTATGGAGAAAGTGAGGTCTGCAGATGCTGGAGATCAGAGCTTAAAATGTGTTGCTGGAAAAGCTCAGCAGGTCAGGCAGCATCCAGGGAAACAGGAGAATCGACGTTTCGGGCATAAGCCCTTCCTGAAGAAGGGCTTATGCCCGAAACGTCGATTCTCCTGTTTCCCTGGATGCTGCCTGACCTGCTGCGCTTTTCCAGCAACACATTTCAGATCGCTCATTCTGGGTCATGTGTTATAGGGAGTTATTGAATGGAGGTTGTATAGCTTTCCACCATGTAAAAGGATGAGATGGAAGGAAATTGATTCCCAGGTCACATTTCTATACCTCCATAAAAGTTCCACTTCTCTTCCATTCTTCAACTTGATGTGAAGGTTGAGTTCTTAGTTATTTGAATAACCTCTAATGACTTGTGTGTCAACTCAATATGCATAATAACTTTGCTGAAAGTTTTTTCTTCTCGATCATGTAGGCTGGATTTTCCCAGGCCCTGAATGACAAGGGCAATAATGAGTCAGTTGGGAAAATATGATGAACATGGAAACATGATATTCTCAATGTTGAGGAAAAAAAAATCCAATTCTATAACAAAGTTCTGGTAGTGGGACATGAATGTTGTTAATGAGCACTGAAGGCCTACTTGCATGCATTTTCATGTCATTAGTACCTAACTTCACCTCAATGATAAATGATTTATCATTCTGCCACACACTAGATAGAAACTGGATGGTGACTATTCCTAACAACAAAGTCAGAGTGGGTAGGTGGCCCTCCATCCTGATCAACAGTCTCCAGTTTCTCAGTTAACATTCCATAGACAGTGGTATTCTTTGCTACCTTCTCCCCAGAGCCCCCCCCCCCCCCATTTATCTCTCCACCCTGGAGGCTTCCTGCCTCTATTCCTGATGAAGGGCTTTTGCCCAAAACATCGATTTTCCTGCTCCTCGGATGCTGCCTGACCTGCTGTGCTTTTCCGGCACCACTCTGATCTAAACTCTGGTTTCCAGCATCTGCAGTACTCACTTTTGCCTACTCCATAGACAGTAACCATCTGCACTCTTCCATCCATGGAATTTGGTATCAGACACTTACCTGCCTCACCACATCATGCCATCTTCGACTCACTTAGAATACGGTTCTTCATTTCAATGCTGAGCATTGTCATGTTGCTGCCAGGTCACTTTGCACACAGGGAGATTTGGCCTCCAACTGATGGATGACAGGATTCACCTGAGGATTCCTTGCTTGCTCTGCTCACAGCCTACTTTGATACTCACCGCATCCCTGCCTTTCCTTGTTGCACTCTGCTGCCTCATTCAGAACTTAAAGGCTGTCAGTACTTCTGCCTTGCTGAATAGCCTGGACATAAAGCCAAGCAGAATTTAGACAAAGTTCTTGATTGCTGAAATCACATAGTACATAATACCATCAGCCCAAAAGGTGTAGGAGTAGATGTAGAGCCTATCAAGTCTACTCTGCAGATGTCCAAAAAAGGCCATGGCTGATTTGGCAATCCTGAACTCCACTTTCCTGCCTTTTTGAGATAACCCCTGACTCCCTTACTGCTTAAAAATAAATAAAAAATCATATTCTATCTGCAAAGATTTTGCCCAATCACTTAACCTGTCCATGTCCCTCTGCAGGCTCTTTGCATCTTCTTTACCACTTGCCTTCCCATCAATTTTTGTCCTTGTCTACCTGAGGCTGAGCAAGTCCTCTGAGTCCTGTGGTCTTAGTCATTTCCCCACAAGGACTGTAGGCAGTGAGGCCTGTGCTCGAGCTGGGTTGCTCACAGTGGTAAGGAGCTTAAGGAGAGTTGAAGGTGTTGTCGTGCTTAATGTTCGTGGAAATGTGCCCAAGAAACCTAGAGAATAACAGGAAGACTGAAGACAATCGAAGTGAATTCCTGAGAACTGTGGCATAACTTGATTTGATACCAAGAGAAGTGAATGCACATCCACGGTATTGTAAGGAATAGGGAAGCACTTGGGCAGAAATAAAAATAGAACAGGCAGTATCCTGTTGAAATGTTTGAGTTTAAAGGATAAATGTTCATGAAATAATGTGTTGAGTCAGTCCTTGCTTTACTTAACTCATGTAGCGTAAACATTTTCATTTTAAAATGTGAAACTTTATGGTATAATACTTTCAATTGATATCTGGGAATTCATTTTGAAAAAAAAATAACTTAATGGCCTTGCTGTAGATCACAACACTGTATCCTGTTCTTTTTGCCAAGATGCATCACCTCACACTTTTCTGTATTAAATTCCATTTGCCAGTTGTCTGCACATTGTGCTGATCTATGTCCTGCTGCAGTTGATTACTGTCATATTCACTGTTTTCAGCACCACCAGGTTAGGGGGTAAACACCAGAAAGTTTTAAAATTTGATTCTGTACTGATAGTTCTCATTTAACACAATCCAGTTTAATATTATTTCATATGAATATAGTTTTTTTAAGAGCCTGTCTCTTTGATTTCCAGGTTAATGTCATGCATTTGAACGCTGCACCATCCCACATTAAATTTATATGATATTGGAACTTGATTGGCTTGGCATCCTGAGAAATTGGTGTGACAGAAAAGGCTCAATCTCTTTATTTTTGAGATAAAGTGTAGAGGTGAGTCTGAATATGGATTTGGGAGATGGGTTTTCTCATGCAATTACATTAATCTCAGCTAGATTCGTCATAATTCATTTTATGAGGCAGATAGGCAGTACGTGGTGGACATAGGGTCATAGATCATAAGATAAACAAGCAGAATTAGGCCATTCAGCCCATCGAGTCTGTTCCACCATTTGAACATGCTCCTCAACCCCATTTTCCTGCCTTCTCCCCAAAACATTTTGAACCTTTGCCTGAGCTGTGAATGTACTCATTCACTAACTAGATGAAAGGTGCTGAGGTACTTTAATCTTCCTTTAGGTTCCTTCCCCCTCAAGGGATGAGAGAGGTGCTGTTACACACCAGGAGTGAGGAGAAATGATTGCCACACATTCAGGCAATGGCATCGCCAGAGATGTCATGCAGTACCACCTGCTGTCTGCCAGAAACTCAAACATCTTCATTCGGCCAGTCCGTGTAGATCTGTGCAGGAGATCCCCAGCAGGCATCAGCCCTGTTTCACCATCTGTGGCAAGGTACCCAAAGCAGCCTTCCTCAAGTTCATCTGAGGATGTTTAGGCAACATGAACACAGAGAGCTAGGAAAAGAGCAATTACAGAACATTGAAGTGTGGAGGCATAAGTTGTAAGTTATAACATTAGAGAGGAGGCAAGGGTCTAATGGTATTTTCACTGGACTGTTATACCAGAGACCCAGGTAAAGTTCTAGGACCCGTATTTGAACTCTGCCAAGGCAGATGATGAAATTTGAATTCAATAAATGTCTTGAATTAAGAATCTAATGGTGACCAGGAATCTGTTGCTGATTGTCAGAGAAACCCATCTGGTTCACTAATGTTCTTTAGGGAAGGAAACTGCCATCCTTACCTGGTCTGGTCGACATGTGACTCTAGTAACTGGGTAATAAATGCTGGCCTTGCCAGTGACACCCGCATTCCATGAATGAATAAAAAATAAATCACATTGAGTGTACGGAAGTTCAAGTCATATGAGCACAGCATCCATACATTCGTGCATTAGTTCATACTGAGGTTTTGACCAGAAAACTGAACAGGATGCTGTCAATTCAAAAGGGAACAAATTCACTTACAACTTACGCCAAACAAACTAGCGTAACATTTTAAACCAAGCATTCCCTTGAGAAATGCTTCTGTGCCATAAGTGGCTCATACTTCAATGTGTCCACATATGTTAATGCTTGGTAATTCATCTTCAGATCTTGCTGGTTCACACAGGCACATCTGGCTTACTCCAGTCCTGCCCTGCCTTCCTCAGTAGCCTCATTATCACCATTAAAGGAGTCTAAACCTTTTTCTAAGAGCTTACTCCTTTGCATTTGGTGGTTGTGTAAGGTGCAGCAAACACTTGTAATGGAACGTCCACCTAGCAAATAGTGGAGGTGAGTGAGGGCACTGCGCAGGGCAGCTCGAGCAGTTGTGCCTGGACCTCCAGCAGCAGGTGGCAACCATGGAGAGAGGGTAGCTGGAGCAGGCCGTCTTTGGAAAAAGTAGGACCCATGAGAAGGAGGAGCTAACAAATGATTCCTCAATCCAATGCGAACCACACGCTTCATTCCAAGAAAAATAATATAATAGTATTGTTTAACATGTTTAACTTTAATTTCTCTTCATGTTTGTAATGTCCTGATGCCAATGGAATAAAGAATCCTTGCTTCATGATTTTTCGGCTGTCCATGTTCAAATCTCATTTTACAAAGCCACTAATTAGAAGACCCTGTCCAATGAGTACTGAAGTATAGCCTCTGCATAGTCCAAAACAACAGGAGCTCCTCTTCAAAAGACCAACTCTCTGTTGAATTACAGCCCATCAGATGTTGTCTGTAAGATGGGGAAGAAAACATCTAGGGGTGGGCAAGGACAAAGATAGTGTAAAGACATAAACTAAGTCATACCTTATTGCACAGGCCAGTGGCAGGCTGGAAGATTGGATAAGTTTTAAAGATCAACAAGGTGTGGCTAAAAAAGTAGTAAAAAGATCAAAGGAAAATGTCAAATAATGCTGGAGCAAATTATAAAAATAGATAGCAAAAGCTTCTAAAATAATATAAGAGGGAAGAAAGTAGCTATAGTGAATGTTGGTCCCTTGGAGGATGAGACTGAGGATTTAATACAGGGAAGCTCAGAAATGGCAGAACCACTATGTTAGTATTTTGCCCCAGCCTTTAAGGTGGAGGACACTATTACCATCCCAATAGTAACAGGTACTACAGAGGATATAGAAAGGGAGGGCCTTTAAACAATCATCATCATGAGGAAAAAAGTACTGAGCAAACAATAGGGATTGATGGTAGACATGTTCCCAGTGCCTAGTGGTCTATGTTTTAGGGTCTTAAGGAAGTGGCAGCAGAGACAGTGAATTTATCGGTTATAATATCCAAAATTCCGGGGATACGGGAAAGGTTCCAGTGGATTGGAAAAATGCTAAAATCAGATCCTTATTCCAAAAGGGAGGGAGACAGAAAGTAGGAGAGTATAGGTCAGTTAGTTTAACATCTGTGGTGGGGAAAATGTTAGAACCCATTAGTAAGGAAGCAATGACAGAATATTTAGAAAGTCAAAACATAATTGATTGGAATCAGCATGGTTTTATGAAAGATAAAACATGTTTGACTAATTTGCTCAAAGTCTTTGAAGATGTAACAAGTAGAAAAATGTCCATGTTACAGAGGAGATGCTGCATGTCTTAACATGTAAAGAGATGGATAAATCCTCAGGACCTGATTAGGAGTACACGAGAGCTCTGTGGAAGCTAGGGAAGTGATTGCTGGACACCTTGGTGAGATATTTGTATCATTGATAATCACAAGAGAAATGGCAGAAGACTGGAGGTTGGGTAACGTGGTGCTACGTTTTAAGAAAGGTGGAAAGGAAAAGCCAGGGAACTATAGACCGGTGAGCCTGACATCAGTAGTGGGCAAGTGTTGGAGGGGATCTTGAGGGATATGAATTACATGCACTTGGAAAGGCAGGGACTGATTAGGGGTAGGCAACATGGCATTGTGCGTGGGTAATCATGTCTCACTAACTGGATTGAGTTTTTTGAAGTAACAAAGAGGTATGATGAAGGCAGAGTTATGGATGTATATGGATTTCAGTAAGGCATTCAACAAGGTTCCTCATGGTCAGCTGGTTAGCAACATTAGACCACGTCAAATATAGGGAGAATGAGCCTTTTGGATACAGAACTGGCTGAAAGGTAGAAGACAGAGGGTGGTTGTGGACGGTTGCTTTTCAGATTGGAGGCCTGTGACCAGTGCCGCAAGGATCAGTGCTGGATCCATGACTTTTCGTCTTTTATATAAATTATTTGGATGTGAACATAGGAGGTATAGTTAGTAAGTTTGCAGATAACATCAAAATTGGACGGATAGTGCACATTGAAGAAGGTTACCTCAGAGTACAACAGGATCAAGATCAGATGGGCCAATGGGCCGAGGAGTGGCAGACGGAGTTTAATTTAGATAAAGGAGAGGTGCTGCATTTTGGAAAGGTAAATCAGGGCAGGAATTATAGTTAATGGTAAGGTCCTGAAGAGTGTTGCTGAACAAAGAGACCTTGGAGTGCAGGTGCATGGTTCCTTGAAAGTGGAATTGCAGGTAGATAGCATAGTGAAGAAGGCATTTGGTATGCTTTCCTTTATTGGTCAGAGCATTGAGTATAGGAGTTGGGAGGTCATGTTGTGGCTGTACAGGACATCGGGTTAGGCCGCTTGGAAAATTGTGTTCAATTCTTGTCTCCCTCATATTGGAAGGATGTTGTGAAGCTTGAAAGGGTTCAGAAAAGATTTACAAGGATGTTGCCAAGTTTGGAGAGGCTGAATATGTTATGGCTGTTTTCCCTGGAGCACTGGAGACTGAGGGGTGATCTTATATAGGTTTATAAAATCATGAGGGGCATGGATAAGCTAAATAGACAAATCCAGAACCAGAAAGCATAGGTTTAGGGTGAGAGGGAAAAGATTTATAAGGGACCAATGGGGCAACTTTTTCATGCAGAGGGTGGTGCGTGTATGGAATGAGCTGCCAGAGGAAGTGGTGGTGGCTGGTACAAATACAATATTTAGAAGGCATCTGCATAGGTATATAAATAGAAAGGGTTTAGAGGAATATGGGCCAGGTGCTGGCAAAAGGGACTAGATTAATTTTGGATAGCTGGTCGGCATGGATGAGTTGGACTGAAGGATCTGTTTCCATGCTGTACATCTCTACGACTCGGTAAGTAAAATGGATAATGGGGATCCTGTAGATGTATTACATCTGGTCTTCCAGAAGACATTTGATTAGGTGATACATAAAAGGCTAATGCAAAAAGTCAGATCACACGGGGTTGGGGTAATTTATAAAGGTTATATCACTTGGGGTTGGGGTAATGTAAAAAGATCAGATCACATGGGGTTGGGGTAATAAGTGTCAGAATCAATGAGTCCTCTGGTTGGACAACATATAACAAATGGGGTCCTACAGAGTTTGGTCCTCAGGCCTCAACTATTTACAATCTAAACCCGTGACTTGGAAGCAAGGGTAGAAAGTACATAACCAAACTTACAGATGACACTAAAACCGGTGGGAAAGTAAGCTGCAATAAAGAAATAAGAAATTTACAAATGGATATGAACGGACCAAAATTCGGCAGATGGAATTTTAATGAGGTTAATCATTTTGTTTGGAAGAGCAGAAAGGCAACTTATTACCAAAATAGAGAGAAACCTCAGAGTGCTTCAGTGCAGAGGGATCTGGGTGTTCATGTGTATGAATCATAAATAAAACTAGTATGCAGGTACAAAATAAAAAAAACTACAGATACCCTGAAGACAGGTTACACCCAAAACGTCGACTTCTCCTTCTCCTGATGCTGCCTGACTTGCTTTGTTCTT
This sequence comes from Chiloscyllium plagiosum, assembly GCF_037043375.1. Classification (NCBI taxonomy): domain Eukaryota; kingdom Metazoa; phylum Chordata; class Chondrichthyes; order Orectolobiformes; family Hemiscylliidae; genus Chiloscyllium; species Chiloscyllium plagiosum. The sequence continues at coordinate 92,004,885 of NW_028270143.1, forward strand.
CCGGCCTCCTGCTTATCTACTTAGTACAGAGGAACCTCGATTATCTGAAGGACACAGGAAGGAAGTATTTCGCTTCGTTAATCAAATTCTGGATAATCGAATGCCAAATAACATAGTTTAACCAAGTATCGGGACCTTGCAATCTCATTAGATAATTTGAAATTCAGATAATTGAATGCCGGATAATCGAGGTTCCTCTATATACAGGTACAGCAGGTTATAAGGAAGGCAAATGGAATTTTGGCATTTACTGCTAAAGGAATAGAGTATCAAGGTATGGATTTGTTGCCACAACTGTACAAGGCATTAGTGAGACTGCACCGTGAGTATTCTGTACAGTCTTTCTCCCTTTATTTGAGGGGGGATGTAGTTACATTGGAGGCAGTTGTGAGGACTTTCACTTGATTGATTCCAGAGATGACAGGCTTGTTTTATGAAGGGGCATGAAACAGTTTAGGTCTGTGGAGTTTAGAAGAATGAGAAAAGATCGAATTGAGGAATGCAAGACGCTAAAGGGGATTGTGAAGGTAGATGTAGAGAGGATGGGTTCTCTTGGCAGGAAATCTAAAATGAGAGGTCATGGTCTTAGGATCAGAGTTAGCGGATATAAAACAGAGATGAACAGAAATTACTTCTCTCAAAGGGTTGAAAGTCTGTGGAATTCACTATCTCAGCCAGCAGCGAGTGCCAGGGCTTTTAAGGAGGTGATAGTTGTTTAATTAGTAACAGGTTGAAGGGTTATGGAGAGCAGGCAGGACATGGAGTTGAGGCCAAGTTGAGATCAGCCATGATTGTATTAAATGGTGGAGCAGGCTTGGGAGGTTGAATTGCCTATTTCTGTGCTGAAAATGTGTTGCCTATTTCTGTTCCTAGTTTTTATGTTCTTATACATTGTAGATTAGGCCACTATTCCAGCAGGACTGTCTGACCTAGTTTTTATTTTACAGAAAGCCTTCACAAAAGAAAGCAACATCCTTTCACTATTTTGAAATCTTTAAACTAATATTTATAGACATAGTTAGCACACATTTCATCATACATCAAATGATCCCATTGTGTCCCTCACCCTAAATGTGCAACTCCTACTTTTCCTTGTTTCTCTTGTCCCATTGTTGTTACTCTCCCCTCTGCACCGGTTTCCTCCTTCATTTCCTAGGACGTTTTCACTGTGCCTGAACTACACACTCTTCAGATTTCATTCCCTGCCATTCCTTCACCACACAGAACCTTTTTTTGTAGATCTCTCTTTCCTTTTCATGTCAGGCCTCTTTTCAGTTGAGTTTGTTTGCCTGGTCTGTAGGTGTCAGCCAATGTGGCTGTAACATTTTGAATCATAGAATCCCTGAAGTGCAGAAAGGGATCATTCAGCCCATCAACTCTATATTGACCCTCTGAAGAGCATCCCACCCAGACCACACCCTCCTAATCCCTGTAATTTTATCATGTATTTTACCATGGTCAATCCACCTAGCCTGCACATCTTTGGAGAGGGGAAACTGGAGCACCCGGAGGAAACCAACACAGGCATGGAGAGAATGTGCAAACTCCACACAGTCAGCCAAGGCTAGAATCAAACTCAGGTCTCTGGTTCAATGAGGTAGCAGTGCTAACCACTGTGCCCACTGGGCCCCCCTTGGGCAGGCTACTGGACCAGGTCAGTCTTCATCCTTTACATTATAATGTTTGCACAAAGAAACGGTTTGGTTATAACGGAGCCAAGTAATGGAGGAAAGTAAGTACTCACTGGAATTGAAGGAAGAAGTCCACCCTGCTGAGTACATGCCTGGACTATATAGTTGAGCTTGTGGAGAAATATTTCCCATTTTTAGTTAACAGAATTATGCCTGTGAACATAATTCCAACTGGCTGGGATGTTATTCAATATTCATGGCATGCTAGTGAGTACAATAGAGGTTCCTGACCATGAAGGCCGAGTGCCGGTATCATTGAAGGGTTCAAAGAACTTAATGGCAAACCTTTAACTCATAGTCAGGAAACTGAATGATTCCCTCCTGCCCAATTAGGCTCCCCTGTCCATCCATTCTAAAAGCTCCTGAGGGCTGGTAGTCTTGCTCAGAGAAGTCTGTGCAGTGGTGGCAATGTTACTCAAATAGTAGCTCAAATAAAAAGGATTTTGTTACATAAGACCAAAGTATGTACTTTTTTGGATACACTCAGTAACTACTTGTGAAGGCACAATTATGTTTTTCTGCACGTTGGAGAACTTCTTGAGAATACCTGAAAGTTTGGGAATGTTTAAAATCCAATTTTTTGGCAATTATAACAGAATGTTCTTTTTATATGGTTCTGTAAAGTCTGTAAAATTAGCCCGAGAAAAATAAGTAAACTTGAAAATGCAAATGTGCATGAAAAATAATCCAAGTTGAAACTAACTGTCTGCTTGATGCAATGTACATGTACCTTTTGTCAAAACATATATTTATATTTTAAAGTAATTGTAAGCTATATGCTCAGTGATGTCTTTAATTTGCAAATTATTTAAGCAAGGAATGTACAGAGCTGTTGTAAAGTACATTACGGTATTTTGACTTTTAACATTGGGCTGAATTTATCCATTTTTTGACTGCATTATTTTTGGCAGTTTTATGGAGGACTTTCTCCACATGGCCCATGGCAACTTTTCTCATTTACCCTTCCACTGTTCACCTCATTAATTATACAGTCTCCATGGCATCATTCTCATTTAATCTTCAGAGTAGAAGTGCTCATCTCCATAAATTCTGGTGAACACAGGCCCAGACAAACCAACCTCTGATCATTCAACAGTCTTGCCATTCCAGTATCAGCCCTTCCTGAAGAAGGGCTTATGCCCGAAACGTCGAATCTCCTGTTCCTTGGATGCTGCCTGACCTGCTGCACTTTTCCAGCAACACATTTTCAGCTCTGATCTCCAGCATCTGCAGTCCTCACTTTCTCCTTTTTTCATTCCCAGTATCAGCCTTGTGAACCATTGCTGCATTCCCTTTATGGAAAATATATTCTTTCTTAGGTATGGAGATCAATACTGCACACAATACACAATGTGGTATCACCAAGGCCCCTGTATAACAAGTGTAAGATATCCCTACTTCTGAACCCCATTCCTCTCACAAAGAAAGCCATCATAACATTTACTTTCCTAAATGCTTGCTGCACTTTCCTGTTTACTATCATTGGTGGACAAAGACACCCAGGTCCCATTGTTTATCCTCATTACCCAACATATCACCTTATAAATAATAATCTGTCCTTGTTATTCACACTGAAGTGTATAACTTCACATTTAGCCATGTTGTACTGCATCTGTCACGTTTGTAGATTTACTCATGTAGTACAGTGGTTAGCAATACCACCTCACAGCACCAGGGACCTGAGTTCGATTCCTACCTCGGGGGACTGTCTGTGTAGAGTTTGCACATCCTCTGTGTATGTGTGTGTTTTCTCTGGGTACTCTAGTTTCCTCCCACAATCCAAAGGTGTGCAGGTTAGGTGAATTGGCTATGCTAAATTGCCCATAGTGCTCAGGGATGTGTAGATTAGGTGCATGAGTCAGGGGTAAATGTAGGGGAATGGGTCTGGGTGGGTTACTCTTAGGGGGGTTTGTGTGGACTTGTTGGGCCAAATGGCCTGTTTGCACACTGTAGGAAATCTAATCTAAACTGCAGAAGGCATATTTTAAGGTCATTTGTGATCATTTTTGCTTCTCCGTGGCCTGGTCTTAATTGGCCATGGCCAAGATATAGATCTTTGTTAGTTAATGCATGAGCTACACACAAAAAGTAATTTAATGGCATCTGTGTATTATCATTTAAAACTATGGATGCCCGATTGAAACAACAGCTCCTGAAAGGGCCTCACATCACCCTCAAGTTCACCCACCCAGAGACAAAGCAAAACAAACCTGCTGTTTCCACTGAGATTGCGTTGGTAGCCACATGTTACACAGTTGAAGTTTAGTTGAAGATAGCATGTTATCCAGGAAAGTGGGCATGAGGAACGCTAGATCAGCCATGATCCTATTGAATGGTGGAGGATGTTCAAGGAGCCAAACAGCCTACTCCTGTTCTTATTTCATAGGGTCTTACTGTTGCACGCTCATGTCAGTGTGTTTCGGACTCCCTGGAAAGTCAAGATTCTTCCCCACCAGCCAACCTCTAATGAACCATTTTGTATTGCTGGCCTAGTGAACCCCACCAGCTTTTGAGATCTCCACATACCTATCCACCACGTTTAAGTGTTAGCCAATATTCCCGATATTCCTCTTTAGTCCCTGGCCTACAAATTTTCCATACCTACTACGGTCATCCACTGCTCCTTTTTAAAGGCAGAGAAGTAGAGAATTCCAAAATCCTCCTTTCTATAACATTCATGCACTCCTATGTTACCTCACATCCCACCATTGTATTTAGAGTTGCTCTCTTTCACAGCCATTAATGTTCAGGGCCCAGCAGAAGATTGATGAAGGCAGAGTGATGGATGTTGTCTACATAAACACATGGTTCTGCATGGTAGACTAGTTAGTAAGGTAAATCACATGGAATCCGGGGCAGCTGTCAATTGGATACAAAATTGTGTTGAAGGTAGAAGAGAGGGTGGTGGTCGAGAGTTGTTTTTTGGACTAGAGACCTGTGACCAAGTGTGCTACAGATTTTGATGTTGGGTCCACTGCTTTTTGTCATTTATATAAATGATTTGGATGTGAATATAGAGGTATCGTTAGTAATTTTGCAGAGGACACCAAAATTGTTAGTTTAGGGGACATTGCAACAGAATCTTGATCAGATGGGCCAATAGCCCTAGGAGTGGCAGATGGAGTTTAATTTAGATAAATGTGAGGTATTGTATTTTGGTATTGGAAACCAGGGCAGGACTTACACGGTTAATGGTAGAGCTTTGTTGACTGCTGCCAGACAAAGAGACCGAGGGAGCAGGTTCATAGTCCCTTGAAAGTGGAGTCACAGGTAGACAGGATAGTGAAGATGTTTAGTATGCTTGCCTTTATTGGTCAGTGCATTTGAGTATAGAAGTTGGGATGTCATGTTGAGGCTGTACATTGGTTAGGCCACTTTTAGAATACTGTGTTCAATTCTGGTCTTCCTGCTATAGGAAGGATATTATAAAACTTGAAAGGGTAATAAAATCATGAGGGGCGTGGATAGGGTGATTGGCAAGGTTTTTTTCCCCAGGGGGTACAGGAGTCAAAAATTAGAGCAAATAGGTTTAAGGTGAGGGGGGGGGGGGGGGGTAAAGATTTAAAATGGACCTGAGGGGTAACTCTTTCACGCAGAGGGTGGTGTGTGTGTGTGTATTGAAGAAGCAGCCAGAGGTGGTGGAGGAGGCTGGTACAATTACAACATTTAAAAGGCATCTGGATTGGTATACGAATAGGAATAATTTAGAAGGAGACGGGCCAAATGCTGGCAGATTGGATTTGATCAGTTTTGGCATGGATAGCTTGGATTGAAAGATCTGTTTCCGCTCTGTATAATTGTATTGACTTGATGACCAGTTACCCACTTTTATCATACACAAAATAGAGTGATCCTTGATAACCCCTGCCTGACATTTACTGCTTAGACCCTCAGGACTGATTGTGAAGACACACCTGGGCTGAGGACAACACATATATTGGACTGATATCTCTACACCTCCATTGAGGCCTTACCTGTAGGCAGTCTGCAGGACTGATCATGCTCCAATACCTTGACTGGAAAGACACAGAGCACCGGACCCCGATCGCACAAAGTTTCCTGATTGACCGTGGCCAACACCCAGGACAGATTTCAAACCATGCTCTTTCTGAAGTTTTAGATTAGATTAGATTACATTACAGTGTAGAAACAGGCCCTTCGGCCCAACAAGTCCACACCGACCTGCCGAAGCGAAACCCACCCATACCCCTACATTTACCCCTTACCTAACACTACGGGCAATTTAGCATGGCCAATTCACCTGACCCTGCACATCTTTTGGACTGTGGGAGGAAACCGGAGCACCATGAGGAAACCCACGCAGACACGGGGAGAACGTGCAAACTCCACACAGTCAGTCGCCTGAGGCGGGAATTGAACCCGGGTCTCAGGCGCTGCTATGCAGCAGTGCTAACCACTGTGCCACCGTGCCGCCCACGTGCCCCCTGACTGACCATAGCCTTGCCTATGAACTACTCCCTTCAGATTTCCAAATCTTGCCATTTGGGTGAAGCAGTTGCAGTGTATTTGCCACATAACCTGGTGGCACAAGCCCTAGTTATGACATTGTACAGCAACATGTTAGCAACCCCCCCCCCCCCCCCCCCACCCACTACCTTGTCAGATCAAGCTGCCTGGCTTTCTGATAGCATCTCTGTAATGTCTTGCCTTTTGTGCAAAGAGTATCCATGTAGGTCATGTAGGTACAAAATGAGTGAGTGGTAAGAAAGCAAGTGAAGAGTCCAGAGATGCCTCCTGTTCAGATGCTTGAGATGGGTTTGTGACGCTGCACAGTGCAACCAGGCTGGAGCACTGCAATTTAAGGTATCCGTGAGCTCTGAAGCACACTGGTAAGTATATTTGGAGTTACTCAGTCACCTTGATGTGGTGAGGCTGGTGAATTTCCTTGGCTGGAATTCAGAGATGCATAGAGTTTGCTATGAGATGGTGATGAATAAAGCCAAACATCAAGGCCCAGGCAAGCAGTGAGCTGCATCTGCCAGGTAGCTACTCTCACTCTTAAGTTGGGAATTGTCAGTGTGTAGTTTCTAACTAATAAATGAGAATATCACAAATTTAATACACAAAGTGAGATTAAGTAATAATAAGATGTGAACACAGAAAATTGAGGTAATACTGGCAAGATTCAGAACTCACTGTTTAAATTTTAATGAAAAAAATGATTGTTTTTCTCAACATTGAGAATTCAATTTTTTATAACCTCACTATATCTTCCCAGAATTCTCTCCATTGCCACTGTTCAAACTCTGGGACAATTGGCGGCACGGTGGCACAGTGGTTAGCACTGCTGCCTCACAGCGCCAGAGACCTGGGTTCAATTCCCGCCTCAGGCGACTGACTGTGTGGAGTTTGCACGTTCTCCCCGTGTCTGCGTGGGTTTCCTCCGGGTGCTCCGGTTTCCTCCCACAGTCCAAAGATGTGCAGGTCAGGTGAATTGGCTATGCTAAATTGCCCGTAGTGTTAGGTAAGGGATAAATGTAGGGGTATGGTTGGGTTACGCTTCGGCGGGTCGGTGTGGACTTGTTGGGCCGAAGGGCCTGTTTCCACACTGTAATCTAATCTAATCACTCTGCAAAATTCCACCCGCTGTATTTTTCTGGGTGACACATGTCCAAAGGAACATCACTCCAGCTTTATTAATGCAAAAGCCCGGAGCCAACTGATAACCTCCTCTTTGCTGAGTTGAAGTTGATCAGTCTGCTACTTAGTCAGTTGAAGACACTATTTCTCTTCAAGTCCATAATGCACTTAAAGTATAGTATAGATCCTCAGGAACAAAACCACAATGGTAAATAAGGACTCCCTAAAATCCAAGTTATTCATATGTACCAAAGAAAGCATGGATCTTAACACTGACTCTTGGAAAGCACTCGTGTCTAGTATAGTCATAAAATTCCCAAATACTGCGACTCAATGTTTTCTGTCTTAAATCCAGTTTTTATTCCACACAAACTTGCACAAACTCTCTTGCTCAATGAGCTTCAATTTTGTTAACTAGTCTTTTATGAAGTACATTGTAAACCACTTCCTTTCAATCCATATAGACAACATCCACTGCATTCAATTGCTCAGTCAAACCTGATCAACTTCATACAAATCTATGCTCTCTCCAATTAATTCAAACCTCTCCAAATATGTTTAATTTTTCAATCAATATTGCAGAGCAGTACTATTCCAAGAATAAGTTCACTTCCAGCTATTATGCTGTTAATTATAACTTTATTTAAGAATATAAATTGTTGTTTTCTCATTTTTGTTTGTTTTCTTGCTCAATTTTACTCGCTCAATCTATTTTAGTTGTTACTTTCACTCTTCTTGTCAGCTATAGCTGAGTAGGTAGCACCCTCATATCTAATTCAAAGATTTATGACTTCAGTTAATTCCAATGACTTGAACGCAAATGAGCATTCCAGTGCAGTACTGAGGGAATGCTGCACTTTCAAAGGCACAGTCTTTGCGATGAGACATTAAACCATTTGCCCTCTCAAGCCAAACTTCCATGGTGCTATTTGTAACAGGAGCAAGGAATTCTCCATAGCCAATAATTTTCCACAACCAACAACACAAAAACTGGTTATTAATGTAATTGCTGTTTGTGGGACCATATTGTTTGCAAATATGAAAAAAAGGAACAGAAACTGGAGAAATAGAAAAACAGAGTTAAAGTTTCAAGTCAATTGAGCCTTTTCCCATATCAAGACCCTATATCAAGCAAAAACCTTTGATGGGGCAAGAAGTGACTCCCACATCATAAATCCTGCTGGACCTGCAGCCTTATCCAACAATACAATTTTTATAAACAGTTGATGCAAATGATCTTGATGGCATTTTAAGGTATTTATAATTGTCAAGCTATGAAGATATTTGAATTCTGGCCCTTTAAATAGTGGAAAAGAAAGTGGGCTGCCTGTGTCTTAAGACATGAAGGACAGTTCTAGCAGTCTCAGATAGCTCATTTGTTGACATTCTCCAGGTGTTGCTATTATTGTGACAGTGATTGGGATACAGAGTGAACTATATCTTCAATTTACTTGACAGATCAATGGGACTATTAAAGGATTAGCAGTTTAAAATGTGGGGTTATGAATACAAATGTTTGTTTTTAGAATTGATTAAGTACTTTATAATATTTAAATAGAGTGAATGGGAGACTTTTTGTTTTATACAGTCAAATCTGTAATAGTTTGAACTTTGATGTCTGAGGTGTGCCAATAACGGATACTGGATGACTTGGCATAGGGGCAACGAAGGGACAGGGGGTACTGAGGGCTATTTGTTAGCATGGGGAGGTGAGGTTTAATAATAAAATTGACATTTTCCTGAAGACTTTTAAACAACTCACCTCAGAATCTGGCAGCTTCTAACCTTCTCTGATCAGGATCCTGGGGTTGTATACATGGGTATCTCCCGCAACCATCCCTCCTCTCCATTCTGAACCCCCTGAAAAAATCCTGCAATTTATGATAATCTTTACCTGATGCAGGTGCAGTAAATTGGAAGATTTCCCAGTTTGAACATCTGCCTCTGGAGTAAAAATTCAGGCCTGATTCAAGATTATTTCATCCACTGCTGTCATGAAAGGCACTATTTAAATGTATATACCTTTCTTTAGCACTGATGGTACAGATGTTCACTCACCTAAAAAGTATCCAAGCCTCTCCATCACCTCACCCCATCTTTTCACCTAGTGATCCTGACATTTGGCAGTCAAAATTTTGTTTACCATGTCAATACTCTTTTTCCACCCATAGTGTGTGTGTTAAATTGTTTTTTTTTGTGTTAATTGCAATTGAGTATATGTACATGTTTTGAAGAGGTACTTAGTTGTATAAATTAGAAATCCTTTTTCACTGTTCTTGAATAATCCAGCTGTGAATTACTTTTGGTCTGGTTCATTGGTAGTCTGATAAACTCTCTCAGTGGATACTGTCTGACAACAAATCTCCAGCATTTGTTTCAGTACAGATTCCAGCATCTACAGTAATTCGCTCTTAAACTGGTCATTTTGGTTATCTCATTGGGATACTCCACATTTATACATTTTGTGATAACTATAGAACACTGGGACATGATGATCAATGCATTATTCCCAGTTAAGCCATCAATCCAGTATGACCATAACAACTGGTTAAACCTTATGGCAGCCTTGCCAGGGATGTCTGCCACATTAAAGATAATTATCCTGTCTTAAAATCTGGTCTACCCCTTCAGCTTCCCAACTCTTGCCCACACCTGACTGCCAATCCTGTTTTACAACCAATTAAGACTGGACTCAGGGAAACTGACATCACTCATTGCTTCCATCAGGAGGAGGGTCTGTCAAAAGAAATGGTTCCAACATTGCGACTCCAAATTAAACCCAGCTCCCAGTCTACCTACTAAAGTAAATATAAAAGATTTCACAATGAATTTCAAACAGCTGAGAATTTGCCAGATACTTTCCACAAAATTCTTCAACAACAACAGACAAAATGCTGAAGAAACTTAACAGGTCTGACATAATCTGTGGAGAAAAAGAGTTACGTTTCAATTACAGCATGACTTTCTTCTCCTCATTAACAGACGGACAGTATGTTATCACATTTTTGCAACCTAGAGTATTGCTAAGCACAAACCGGTTACTGTACCCTTTTTTTCACAAAGCATTGGTGCCCAAGGAAAATAGCTATGAAATGCTTTGGATCCCATGGGCACTGGTTAAATGTAATTTTCTTTTAAAATGGTGTTTGCAGTTAAGTGGCTGAAAGCATGGAAGACAATGGACTTTAAACCTCTGATAAAGATAACACAAGTCATGATTTTAATATTTGTAGATACTGCAGTACATCAAATTCACTTAAAATTGCACATTACAACCGAGTAACATTTTCATAGAGCTGCTTGGGATATCATAATCGCTCACTTCACTAAAAACACCACTGAGAAATTAAGTTTGGTAATTTATTAATCTGGGATACCTAGGAAATTTTTTTTCAAAAGAAAGCAAGGAAGTACAACTTTTTATCTGTGAGATTCTTGACATATAATAAAACTCTGATTTACAAACCATATGTATCTCACCAAGCAAAATACAACTACAATGCACCACTTGGTGCCATTATCAACACAAATTAGTGAGGTAAATTTACATGGAATGTTGAGCATGATTTAATACCAGGTTTTGTACAGGTATTAATAACCAACACCTTTTAAAATACGGTTATGAACCACATTATTAACATGGCAAACACCAAATTTTCCAAATAATTCTCTTTGTATATAATATTTCACTAGAATTCCTTTTATTGTACAAGACACACAAATTCCTCTGGTTCTAATGTCATGCTAAGACAGAACCACCGATACACCATGCCTGGGTGCACTGCATCTTTTTTTTTAATCAGCAACCTCGATCATATATTTGTGTTTTCACTTAAAACGAATATCACCTACAATTTACTAAAATACACTTATATTTCAGTGTTTTAAAAAATAAAATCCCTGTCACCTCCTAAGGTCATAATCAGTAGCAAAACCAGAAAGTGTCTATGTTTATTCCCCAAGTAGTGAAAATATTTTAGCACTGCTCATTTCAGGTAGATGAAAGCTTACAAGTAGCAAAAGTAACATCATTTGCTATTGAACATTAAAAGTGCAACAAAAAGTGGCAATGTTCTACTTCAAAGCACCATCCACTGTTCCGGGAATGACCAATATTACCAGGTTTCCAAACAACGTCCAGTTATGTTACTATCAATATTATTATTCCCTTTTGTGCCTTTATGAATGTAGCCAATTGACTGGAATCCAGAAATGATTTTTCTCCAGATTATCTAAGGTAGTTTTCAGCTCTTTGTAAGCAATTGCAAGGTCATCATTCACAATGATTTTGTCAAAGAGATGAGAGCACTGGGCATCAATTAGTTCTGCAGATTTGATCATTTCTTGAAGATCTTCTTCCTGCAAAGAAATGCAGAATTTGAATATTTATTATTCATTAAAGATCCATTAAAACTGGAGGCTTCTGATCTCGAGTGAAAACCAAATGTTTTCCTTCCCCGCATTCTTCCCCTCTCCTGACTCTGAGTTCTTGCTGAATATATAGGATTGCAGAAACAAAGTGCACAGATGATGGGAATTTGGCTTATCATGTTTGTGCTGTTTGACTGTGCATTCCTATTAAACCCTACAACCCTATTCCTGGCTTCACCCGATGAAGCAGCAGCACTCCAAATGTTTGTGATTTTAAATAGGCCTGTGGGACTATAACCTGGTGTTGTGAGACTTTGTCCACCCCAGTCCAAAACCAACATGTTCACATCAACACTATTCTTGACAATAACCCTGCAAGTTCTTCATCTTCAGAAATGTGTCCAATTGCCTTACTAGTCATAGAACCAGTTCCCACCACTTTTGCAGGGAAAACATTGCAGATCTGCCAACTCAGCAAAAAAATGTAAAATATCCCTGAATCGGTAATCCTAGCTATTGTCCCATTGGTCAGAGTAATTTAAATAAAAATCAACACCTTGCATCTTGAATATTTCTATTCCATCACATCTTAACCTTTTCTGTTCAAAACAAACAAGTCATAACTTTCCAGTCTCTCCTCATAACTGAAGTCACTCATCTCTGGTAAGATCCTGTTCAATTTTCTCTATATTCTTCTACTTCTTTTGTCATAAAAGGGTTCAATTGCTTTTCAAGGGAAAATTGAACATCTGGCAAATATGCTTGAGTTGGACTAAATTTTTACATTTAAAATCATTCATTTAATCGATCTATGAGAATTACGTATTGTTATGACAGCGCAGTAATTTCGTTTTGTTATTTGTTCATGTAATGTGGACGTTGCAGTTCCAGCACTTTTTGCTCAACCCTAAATTCCTAGAGGCATCTAAGAGTTAATCTGATTGCTGTGATCTGGAGTCACATGTTGGCCAGACTAGATAAGGACACAAGGTTTCCTTCCTTAAAGGTTAGTTGTAAACCAGATGGGTTTTTATGACAATCAACACTATGACATTTCAAGGAACAAAGTGACTTGAGGGTGCTTGTTCCCAGATCCCTGAATATGGCAGGACTGGTTAATAGGGTAGATAAGATGGCACACGAGACACTTGCCTTTCTGAGTTGTGGAACAGATTATGAGAGCAGGGAGATTATATTAGAGCTGTGCAAAACTTTGGTTAGGCCACAGCCAGGGTACCATGTGCAGTTCTGGTCTTCATACCACAGGAAAGATGTGAATGCACTGGATGGGCTTTTGAGAGATTCACCAGCTTGGAGCATTTCAGCTATGAAGAGAGACTGGATACACTCAGGTTATTTTCTTTACAAGCAGAGAAGGCTGAAAAGGGACCTGATTGAGGTATATATTATGTGGAGCATGGACAAGGTGAATAAGAGCAGCTGTTCCCCTTGGTTGTAGGGTCAAAAACAAGGGAGCATAATTTTAAGGTGAAGAGCAGGAGGTTTAGAGGGAATTTGAGACAATTGTTTTGCACTGAGAAGGTGGTGTGAATCTGGAATGCACTGCCTGGGAGAGTTGTAAAGGTGGGAAACCTCAACCTTTAAAAAACACATGATCGAACTCTTGAAATTTTAGAATTCCAGAGTTTCTCTGAATTCAAAATGTCACCATCTTCCATGGTGGGATTTGAACCTACGTCCGAAAAAGCATGAGCCAGTGATTTTTGCCACTTGTCACCACCTCTTCCAAATGAAGGGAAACAAACACAAGAAAGAAACATTAAACATCAAGGCCTAAATGTTTGCAAAGTTGGGAAAGGTCCCATAAATAATGGATTAACTTAAATTATGTCAGAGGACTAAACCCAGAAGTACTGCTCCTGTACTTGGTCCTCACTGTTTTCACCTCAAGGGTGCGAAGTGGATTCAGGCAAACAGGGTCAGGTAATAGTTTTCATATCAGTGATTCATCATTTTCATTAATGGGAAATTCAAAACATGACTTCTGCACTTTAAACCTTTTAGGACAGTGTCTAAACCTACTAGAGTTCTTTGGAGAGCAGCATAGTTGGGGAACGTCCTATTCTTTGAGATTATTACAAGTGGACATAAATATGCAGAAATAATAAATGAAGGAATTGAAACTGACTAAAGAGAGGTGAGATGTCAGGGCTTTTAAATCACTTGCTTTTTAAATATTTGGAAATAAAAACTGCCATGTTATAAAAATCAATGCTTTGCTATTTCTGATGATGCAAAGCTGAAGGATAGATTAGGGCTGCATAACTGATTTGTACCAGTAGATTCTAAATGGTCTTGTCAGCCATTCTCAGTATCAGTGATTATGAACAAATTAAAAATTACACATTTTAAAATCTAATTAAAAATTGTACATTTACTGAACCAATTCAATCAACCCTGGTCTTGTCATGCTGTTTCATATTGAAGCTGCTTGATGCCCATTTTCTATTTGCAAAACCCACAGCCAATTCAGCAGCAAGAGACCAAGTGCATAAAGAATTCATAATTACTGTCAATGTTAGCCTGCTGCCTGGTGATGAAATGTGTGGTGACTAGAATAGGAAAAGTAAAAATACTGGTATACATAAAATTGTCAGGCCTGTCTCAGTTCAAGCCCTGTTTTTTCCATTTTGAAAACATGAATATGTTAATGAAGAATATATTGTATTGTTTCCCTGTATGACATTTATTCCATTTCTTGTTTGCAGAAAGGCAATAAAATCGCTTACTTTCGAACTTGGGGTCCGAGATCCCAGTGGATAGATTTATATCATCATCACCCACATCTCCAGGTGGTAACATCAAAAGTGCATATTTTCTCTCTGCTTGCATAACTGGTCAAGCCTACTGCTAGCCAGAAATGTGTTACAACACTGAATGGTTTATAAAAGATGGATACTATCCAAAAATTCTGGAATGATTATTTCTGCTGATTTCCTGTGTCTCTAGAAAGCTGTTACTATAAACTTTGTGTGTGTGGGTGTTGTACATATATTTTAAACATTGGTTACTGATAATTTATTTTTTTTATAAGCAGTCAGTAATGTTTTTTAATAAAAGAACAAATTAATAATGAAATACCTTTGCCAAGCGATACCATGGAATGGTATTTTTGACCTGTTACTTCTGGTAGAGGTAGCATTTTCCAAACAGGGTTGCATCACTAATTTAATTATACTCCCACAACTATTCTATTTTCCAAAGATAGCCATTAAATAATGGATGAAATTAGGTGAGGAATACAACATGAGTTTTAAGTGACAATTAATGCCGAAATCATATTGCAAGTAGTCAATTATTTTTTATTAACATCCAAACTTCTTACACTCTGATGCTAATTCTGTGTTGCACTTCTACAAGCACCATTAAGATTTAATTTTCATAAATCTAGTAGTGTCAACGAACTATTTAAATCAGAAGGGCAAATGAAGGAAGGTTTCATTGTTGAACACATTCCTATCATTTGTTGTGCACTTTTGAGCCAGTGGTACAGTGAGAGATCAGGAAATGCATGCAGGGAGCTTCATGACACAGAGACATTGAACATTTCAGCGCAGTACAGGCCCTTCAGCCCTCGATGTTGCACCGACCTGTGAAACCAATCTGAAGCCCATCTAACCTACACTATTCCATTCTTATCCATATCCCTATCCAATATCCATTTAAATGCCAATAAAGTTGGTGAGTCGACACTGTTGCAGGCATGCGTTCCACACCCCTACTACTGTCTGAGTAAAGAAACTACCTCTGACATTTGTCCTATGTCTAACCCCCCTCGATTTGAAACTATGTCCCCTTGTGCTATCTATCACCATCGAGGAAAAAGGCTCTCACTGTCCACCCTATCTAACCCTCTGATTATCTTATATGCCTCAATTAGGTCACCTCTCAACGTCCTTCTCTCTAACGAAAACAGCCTCAAGTCACTCAATCTTTCCTCATAAGACCTTCCCTCCATACCAGGCAACATCCTAGTAAATCTCCTCTGAACATTTCCCTAAACTTCCACATCCTTCCGATAATGCGGTGACTAGAACTAAACGCAATACTCCAAATGCGGCCGCACCAAAGTTTTGTACAGATGCAGCATGATCTCATGGTTCCAAAACTCGATCCCTCTACCAACAAAAGCTAACACACCGTATGCCTTCTTAACAACCCTATCAACCTGGGTGGCAACTTTCAGGGATCTATGTACATGGACACCGAGATCTCTCTGCTCATCTACTATCTTACCATTTGTCCATTACCCTGCATTCCTGTTACTCCTTCCAAAGTTACTCCTTCACTCTCTCAGCGGAGCAGGTAAGGGCTGTTTGGCAGTGGCTGCTTGAAGGCTCGGTGACGTTTGTTTAACGGTTTATATTTGAAAGTTTTTTTTTAAAAGAGCGCGGAGTGGACCCGGAAGTTGGTGTAGCGCAAGCTTACCTGGGTAGATTTTTTTCCCTATAAAAGTGAGTGGGAGAGGAACCCAAAAGTGCCTCCCACCCACTCTCCTCCTCTAACCTAATAATAAGACCCGTTATGGTAAGTAGGTAAGTGCTGCATTTTGCTTGTTCTATTCTTTAGACCTAGTTTTTTTTTAAAAGGTTACTTTTAGAGGGATGGCAGTGAAGGCAGTGCAATGTTCCTCTTGCAACATGTTTGAGGTGAGGGATGCCATGGTCGTCCCTGCTGATTACACTTGCAGGAAGTGCACCCATCTCCAGCTCCTCCAAGACCGTGTTAGGGAACTGGAGCTGGAGTTGGATGAACTTAGGATCATTCGGGAGGCAGAGGGGGTCATAGATCGGAGCTTTAGGGAAGTAGTAACTCCAAAGATTGCAGACAGATGGGTGACAGTGAGGGGGACTGGGAGGAAGCAGCCAGTGCAGGGACCCCCTGTGGCCGTTCCCCTCAAGAACAAGTATGCCGTTTTGGATACTTGTGGGGGGGGGGACTTACCAGGGGTAAGTAATGGGGTTCAGGCCTCTGGCACGGAGCCTGTCCCCGTTGCTCAGAAGGGAAGGGTGGAGAAGAGCAGAGCAATAGTTATTGGGGACTCGATAGTTCGGGGCACAGATAGGCGGTTTTGTGGGGTCGAGAGAGACTCACGTTTGGTATGTTGCCTCCCAAGTGCAAGGGTACGTGATGTCTCTGATCGTGTTAAACTAACTCTGCAGGGGCATGGGAACCTAGACTGTAGCTTTAAGGTGCAGGACCTGGAGTGTAGGGAGGTTAGGAACATGGCATCAATCTCAAAGGAGGGTGCCTGTAAACAGGAAAGTGTCTTGAAGTGTGTATACTCCAATGCAAGAAGTATACGAAATAAGGTAGGTGAACTTGCAGGGTGGGTTGGTACCTGGGATTTCGATGTTGTGGCTATTACGGAGAAATGGGTAGAACAGGGACAGGATTGGCTGTTGCAGGTTCCAGGGTTTAAATGTTTTAGTAGGGTCAGAGGTGGGGGTAAAAGAGGGGGAGGTGTGGCATTGCTTGTCAAAGATAGTATTACAGCGGTGGAAAGAACGATGGATGAAGACTCGCCATCTGAGGTAGTTTGGGCTGAGGTTAGGAATAGGAAAGGTGAGGCCACCCTGTTAGGAGTTTTCTACAGGCCTCCTAATAGTCCTAGAGACATAGAGGAAAGGATTGCGAGGATGATTCAGGAGAAGAGTGAAAGTAATAGGGTGGTTGTTATGGGGGACTTTAACTTTCCAGATATTGACTGGGAAAGCTATAACTCGAGTTCGTTAGATGGGTCGGTGTTTGTCCAATATGTGCAGGAGGGTTTCCTGACACAATATGTAGACAGGCCAACAAGAGGTGAGGCCATACTGGATTTGGTTCTGGGTAACGAACCAGGCCAGGCGTTAGAATTGGAGGTAGGTGAGCACTTTGGGGACAGTGACCACAATTCGGTGACTTTTACTCTCGTGATGGAGAGGGGTAAGTGTGCACTGCAGGGCAAGAGTTATAGCTGGGGGCAGGGAAATTATGATGCGGTGAGGCACGACTTAGGATGCGTGGTTTGGAAAAGTAGGCTTCAAGGCATGGGCACAATTGATATGTGGAGCTTGTTCAAGGAGCAACTATTGAGTGTCCTTGATAAGTATGTACCTGTCAGGCAGGGAGGAAAGGGTCGTGTGAGGGTGCCGTGGTTTAATAAGGAATTGGAATCTCTTGTTAAAGGGAAGAGGGCGGCCTATGTAAAGATGAGGCGTGAAGGTTCAATTGGGGCGATTGAGAGTTATAAGGTAGCCAGGAAGGATCTGAAGAGAGAGCTAAGAGCAGCAAGGAGGGGACATGAAAAGTCCTTAGTTGGTAGGATTAGGGAAAACCCAAGGGCTTTCTATAGGTATGTCAGGAATAAAAGAATGACTAGGGTAGGAATAGGTCCAATCAAGGATAGTAGTGGGAAGTTGCGTGTGGAGGCTTAAGAGATTGGGGAGACACTGAATGAATACTTTTCATCAGTGTTCACTCAGGAACAGGACATTGTTGCCGATGTGAATACTGAGTCACAATTAATTAGAATGGACGGCTTTGAGGTTTGTAGGGAAGAGGTGTTGGAAATTCTGGAAAGGGTGAAAATAGATAAGTCCCCTGGGCTTGATGGCATTTATCCTAAGATTCTCTGGGAAGCAAGGGAGGAGATTGCAGAGCCATTTGCCTTGATTTTTATGTCCTCGTTGTCAACAGGAATAGTGCCAGAAGACTGGAGGATGCAAATGTGGTTCCCTTGTTCAAGAAGGGGAGTAGGGATAACCCTAGTAACTATAGGCTGGTGAGTCTCATTTCTGTTGTGGACAAAGTCTTAGAGAGAATTGTAAGGGATAGGATTTATGAACATCTGGATAGGAATAATGTGATCAAGGATAGTCAGCATGTTTTGTGAAGGGCAGGTCGTGCCTCACAAACCTTATTGAATTCTTTGAGAAGGTGACTAAGGAGGTGGACAAGGGTAAAACGGTAGATGTGGTGTATATGGATTTTAGTAAGGCATTTGATAAGGTTCCCCATGGTAGGCTACTGCAAAAAATACGGAGGTATGGCATTGAGGGTGAGTTGGGGGTTTGGATTAGGAATTGGCTGGCTAGAAGAAGACAGAGGGTAGTAGTTGATGGTAAAGGTTCACCTTGGAGTGCAGTTACTAGCGGTGTTCCGCAAGGATCTGTTTTGGGACCATTGCTGTTTGTCATTTTTATAAATGACCTGGAGGAGGGGCTAGAAGGTTGGGTGAGCAAGTTTGCGGATGATACGAAAGTCGGTGGAGTTGTTGACAGTGAGGAAGGATGTGTCAGGTGACAGCAGGATATAGATAAGCTGCAGAGCTGGGCAGAAAGGTGGCAAATGGAGTTCAATGTAGCTAAGTGTGAGGTGATTCACTTTGGTAAGAGTAACAAGAAGATGGGGTATTGGGCTAATGGTCGGATACTTGGTAGTGTGGATGAGCAGAGGGATCTTGGTGTCCATGTACACAGATCTCTGAAAGTTGCCACCCAGGTAAATAGTGCGGTGAAGAAGGCATATGGCGTACTGGCTTTTATTGGTAGAGGAATTGAGTTCCGGAGTCCTGAGGTCATGTTGCAGTTGTATAAGACTCTGGTGCGGCCGCATCTGGAGTATTGTGTGCAGTTTTGGACGCCATACTATAGGAAGGATGTGGAGGCACTGGAACAGTTGCAGAGGAGGTTTACCAGGATGTTGCCTGGTATGGTAGGAAGATTGTATAAGGAAAGGCTGAGGCACTTGGGGCTGTTTTCATTGGAGAAAAGAAGGTTTGGGATGACTTGATAGAGGTGTACAAGATGATTAGGGGTTTAGATAGGGTTGACCGTGAGAACCTTTTTCCACGTATGGAGTCAGCTATTATGAGGGGGCATAGCTTTAAATTAAGGGGTGGTAGGTATAGGACAGATGTTAGGGGTAGATTCTTTACTCAGCGAGTCGTCAGTTCAGGGCCAAAGGCCCTGTACTGCGCTGTATTTTTCTATGTTCTATGTAAAGTGAATCATCTCACACTTTTCCGCATTAAACTGCATTTGCCACCTCTCAGTCCAGATCTGCAGCTTATCTATGTCCCTCTATAACCTACAACATCTTTTGGCACTATCCACAACAGTACCAATCTAAGCGTCATCTGCAAACTTACTAACCCATCCTTCTACGCTCTCATTGTTGTTTATAATAATGACAAACAGCAGTGGACCCAAAACAAATCCTTGTGGTACACCAATAGTAACTGAACTCCAGGATGAACATTTCCCATTAACCACTATCCTCGGTCTTCTTTCAGCTAGCCAATTTCTGATCCAAACCGCTAAATCATCTTCAATTCCATGCCTCTGCATTTTGTGCAATAGCCTACCATGGGAAACCTTATCAAACACCTTACTGAAATCCATATACACCACATCAACCATTTACCTGTTTGGTCACCTTCTCAAAGAACTCAATAAAGTTTGTGAGGCACGACCTACCCTTCACAAAACAGTGTTGACTATCCCTAATCAACTTATTCCTATCGAGATGATTAAAAATCCTCTCTCTTATAACGTTAACAAAACACTTTACCCACAACAGAAGTAAGGCTCACTGGTCTATATTTACCACGGATGTTTCTACTCCCCTTCTTGAACAAGGGAACAACATTTGCTATCCTCCAGTCTTCTGGCATTATTCCTGCGGACAAAGCCAAAGTCTCAGCAATCTCCTCCCTGGCTTCCCAGAGAATCCTAGGATAAATCCCATCTGGCCCAGGGGATTTTATCTATTTGCACACTTCCCAGAATTTCTGACACCTCCTCCTTGTGAACCTCAATCCCATCTAGTCTAGTAGCCTGTTTCTCAGTATTCTCCTTGACAACATTGTCTTTTTCCAATGTGAATACTTACAAGAAATATTCATTTAGCGCTTCCCCTATCTCCTCTGACTCCACGCACAACTTCCCACTACTGTCCTTGATTAGCCCTAATCTTACTCCAGTCATTCTTTTATTCCTTATATACCTATAGAAAGCTTTAGGGGTTTCCCTGATTCTATCTTCTCATGTCCCCTCCTGGCTTTTCTTAGCTCTGGAACATCTCTTCAGATCTTTCCTGGCGACCTTGTAACTCTCAAGCACCCTGAGCCTTCACACCTCATTCTAATATAAGCTGCCTTTTTCATCTTGACAAGAGATTCAACTTCCTTAGTAAATCACAGCTCCCTCGCTCAACCATTTCCTCCTTGCCCGACAGGTACATACTTATCAAGGACCCGCCGTAGCTGTTCCTTGAATAACCTCTACATTTCAATTGTGCTCACCCCCTGCAGTTTCCTTCCCCATCCCATGCATCTTAAATCTTGTCTAATCGCATCCTAATTGCCTTTCCCCCCGCTATAACTCTTGCCCTCTGGTGGAGACCTATCTTTTTCCATTTCTAAAGTAAATGTAACTGAATTGTGGTCACGATCACCAAAGTGCTCACCTACCTCTAAATCTAACACCTGGCTGGGTCCATTACCCAGTACCAAATTTAATATGGTCTCACCCCTTGTTGGCCAATCTACATACTGTGTCAGCAAACCCTCCTGCACACAATGGACAAAAACTGACCCATCTAATGTACTTAAGCTATAGTATTCCCAGTCTATATTTGGAAAATTAAAGCCTCCCATAACAACTACCCTGTCACTCTCGCTCCTATTGAGGATCATCTTTGTTATCCTTTCCTCTAACTTTCTGGAACTATTCGGAGACTGATAGAAAACTCCCAACAGGGTGACCTTTCCTTTCCTGTTTCTAATCTCAGCCGACACTACCTCAGTAGACAAGTCCTCAAACGTCCTTTCTGCAGCCATAATACTGTCGTTGACTAACAATGCCACACCCCCACCTCTTTTACCATCTTCTCCGTTCTCACTGAAACATCTAAAGCCCGGAACCTGCAACAATCATTCATGTCCCTGCTCTCCCATGTCTCTGAAATGGCCACAACATCGAAATCCCAGGTACTGACCCATGCTGCAAGTTCACCCACCTTATTCCAGATGCTCCTGGCTTTGAAATAGACACACTTCAAACCAACTTCTTGCTGGCCAGTGCCCTTTTGTGACCCTGAAACATTATTTCGGACCTCCCTACTCTCAACCTCCTCTATACTCGAACTACAATTTAGGTTCCCACTCCCCTGCTGAATTAGTTTAAAACTGGGTAGGAACCAGGTGACTCATTAATGGTTTTCATTAAATAACTAACAGGCTAAATTCACAGGCTCCATATCACAAACAAAACTCAGATATTAGCACTATAGTTTGAGTTAGTCAGTTGCTGTTCATGGCATTGTATTATTTCCTAAAATGATAAAACAATATGCACTAACAAGACCATAAGAAATAGGAACAGGAGTAGGCTGATTGGCCCTCGAGCCTGCTCCGTCATTCAACAGCATCATGGCTAATCCGATACCTCACATCCACTGTCCTGCCCTTTCACTGTAATCCTCGATTCCTACTGATCAAGAATCTATCTCAGCCTTAAATATACGCAAGGACTCTGTAGCCACACCTCTCAATAGCAACGAGTTCCAAAGATTCACAACCTTCTGAGAGAGAAGAAATTTCTCCTCACCTGAGTGCCCCATTATTCTGAGACTATGCCCGCTCGTCCTAGATTCTTCTTTGAGAGGAAACATCTTTTCAGCATTTACCCTGTCAAAACCCTCAAGAATCCTCTACTTCAATGAGATAATCTCTCATTCTTTTAAATGCCAATGAGTAGAGTCCCAACATGTTTGTTCATAAGACAACTTTTCCATACCAAGATTATCCTAGTGAACCTTCTTTGACCTGCCTCCAAATAAATTATGTCTTTCATGAAATAAGGGAACCAAAACTGATTACAGTATGCCTGATGTGGTCTCATAGACACTGTAGAGCTGCAGTAAGACATCCCCCACTCTTATACTGGAATCCCCTTGAAGTAAGGATCAACATTCCATTAGCCTCCCTGATTATCTGTGCTCGCTTTCCATTTGTCGCACACAAGTACCTCCGAGTCCTTTTGTGTTGTAGCTTTCTGCAGTTTTTCTCCATTTAAATAATATTGTGTTCTTGTTCTCCTTTCCAAAATGAACAATACACATTTTCAAACACTGTTCTCCATTTGCCAACTTTTTTCTGACTGACAACCTATCAATAGTTCTCAGGAAATTAACTGCATCTTCCTTGCAACTTGCCTTTCCATCTATACTTGTGTTGCCTGAAAATTTGGCTACAAGACATTTGCTTCTGTCCTCTAAGTCATTAATACATACTGTAAACAGCTGTGGTCTTAGCACTTACACTAGTGGAACTCCACTATAGAAAAAAAAACCTTTATCCCCACATGCTGTTTCGTGACCATTAGCCAATTCTCCATCCATGCCAACATACTACCTCCATCACCACAGGCTCTTGTCTTATGACTTAACCTTTTGTGTGGTACTTTGTCAAGTGCCTTTTGGAAGTCCAAATACAACATGTCTACTGGTTCTTCACTCTCCACTCTGGTTAAGACTTCCTCGAAAAACTCTCATAAGTTAGTCTGATGCGATTTACTTTTCATGACACCATCCCGACTCTACTTGATAATGATTTTCCAAATGTGCCACTATTACTTCCTTGATAATTGATTCCAATACTTTTCCAACAATAGATGTTCATTTAATTGGCTGACAGTTACTCTCCCTTTTTGAATCAGGGTGTTCCATGGGCAGTTTTCCAATCCTCTGGTAATTCTCCAGAATCCAAGGATTTTTTTGAAAATTACAGCCAATGCAGCCAGTATCTCTGTAGCTCTTTCTTTTAAAGGATGCAAGCCACCAGGGCCGGAGGACGTACCCCATCGCATCATTAGACAACCATTTGAGGTCTGCTGGGTTTAACCAAAAAGCTGGTATTATCAGCACATATCGAAGTTTAAAGCACTGAAAGAACAAGGTCACCAAAACTACTGAAAAGGTAGGGAACTGAAACCAACTTTTAGCACACTGAGAGACCTATAACATAGCACGTGGAAAATAATAATACCGATGAAGACAAGAAAAGAATTAGAAAACATTAAATACTGATTCACACATCAGAAAGAAATTTTGATCTTATAGAGAGAGGTTATTATGACTCAGATTTAGGCCAGTTTCATTTTAAACTAACACCCCACTTCATCTAAAAAACTGGTTTCTGGAGTATTAATCACTTAATATGTAGAAGTGGAACTCCAATTCCCAACTGCAATTTCAGCCAATAGTTTTCAACCTCACTTTGTATGTATAATTTGTAATGTACCTGTTACTCATTTCATTGCCAGTTAAGTGTCAAACATTGCATAGACCTTCACTACAAGTGACAACTTGCATCTAGATTAGGAACAAAGGAACACCACAATACCTTTTATCCACCCCAACCCCAGAACCCCAGATGCCACTGGTAACCAGAAATCTATCAATCTCTATCTTAAATATACTCAGAGACTAAGCTTTCCCAGCCCTCAGTGTAGAGAATTCAAAGTGTTCACAACATTGAGCAAAAACTTTCTCCTCATCACAGACGTAAGTGGCATTCCCTTACTTTTAAATTGACCCCTGGTTCTAGACTCCCTAAACAGGGAAACTATCTTTCCTGTATCTACCTTGTCTATCTTTAAGTATTGTGTAAGTTTGAATAAGATAACCTCTCATTCTTCAAAACTATCGAATACACAGGTCCAGTTTGCCCAATCTCTCTTCTAATACCATGAAAATGCCAGGCTATGACCATCTCCAATAAAAGATGATCGCACCACTGCTCCTTGACATTCAATGGTGCAACCATCACCGAATCCCCAACTACCAACACCCTAGGGTTTATCATTGATCAGAAATTCAACTGGACTCATAACATAAACACAGTGGCTACAAGGGCAGATCAGAGCCTAGGAATACTGTGGAAAGTAAATTACCTCCTAACTTCACAAATCTTGTCTATCATCGACAAGGAGAAAGTGAGGATGCTGGAGATCGGAGCTGAAAACGTGTTGCTGGAAAAGCGCAGCAGGTCAGGCAGCATCCAAGGAACAGGAGAATCGACGTTTCGGGCCTGAAGAAGGGCTTATGCCCGAAACTTTGATTCTCCTGTTCCTTGGATGCTGCCTGACCTTCTGCGCTTTTCCAGCAACACATTTTCAGCCATCATCTACAAGGGAAAAGTCAGGAGTGTGATGGAATGCTCCCCACTTGTCTGGATGAGTGCAGCTCCAACAACACTAAAGACACTTGACGCCATCAAGGACAAAGCAGCCCACTTGATTGGCACTACATCCCACAAGCATCTACTCTCTCCACCACTGACGTTCAGTAGCAGCCGTGTGTACTATTTATAAGATGCACTGCAGAAATTCATCAAAGATCCTCAGACAGCACCTTCCAAACCCACGACCACTTCCACCTGAAAGGACCACAGCAACAGATATAGGTACACCACCACCTGTAAGTTCCCCTCCAAGCCACTCACTGTACTGACTCGGAAATATATTGCATTCCTTCACTGTCACTGGGTCAAATTCCTGGAAATCCCTCCCTAATGGCGCCCTCTCAAAGGCAGCTAGGGATGGGCAATAAATGCTGGCCAGCAGCGCCACCCACATCCCATAAATGAATTTTAAAAATTGTGATATATTAGGACATGGTGATATGTTAGGACATGCTGATATAAAAAAATGGAGGTAAAGTTGGGTGTTTTGAAAAGCATTAAGATAGATAAGTCCACAGGGCCTAACGGGATCTATCCCAGAATTCTAAGGGAGGTGAGTGAGGAAATTGCTGGGCCTTGTATGAAATCTTTTATCTCTTTAGTCACAGGAGAAGTCTCAGAGAATTGGAAAATAGCCAATGTTGATCCTTTGATTAAGAAGAGCAACACAGATAATTGAGGAATTTACAGGCCAATGAGCCTTACGTCAGTAAGAATATTATTGGAGAAGATTCTTAGGGACAGAATTTATTCACTTTCGGAAAAATATGAACTTATTAGCAACATGTAGCATGGTTCTGTGTGTCTCACAAATGTAAATGAGTTTTTTGAGGAAGTGATAAAGATCATTGATGAGGGCAGGATGGTGGATATTGTCTATACGGATTTTAGCAAGGTCTTTGATTAAGTTCCTCATGGCTGACTAATACAGAAGGTGAAGTCACATGCGATCCACCATGAGCTAGTAAGATGGGTACAGAACTGACGTGGTCATAGAAGACAGTGAGTAACAGTGAAAGGGTGCTTTTCTGCTGCAGATATGTAACTTATGGTGTTCCACAGGGATCAGTGCTGGGACCCATTGTTTGTAATACATATAAATGACTTAACGGAGAATGTAAGTGCTCTGATTAATGAATTTGTGTATGGTACAAAGGTTGGGGCATATGGTGGAGAGATTTGCCAGAGGATACAGCAGGATAGAGATAAGTTGGATACTTGGACAGAGAAATAGCAGATGGAACTTAACATAGAACATTACAGCACAGTACAGGCCCTTCGGTCCTCGATGTTGCGCTGACCTGTCATACCAATCTGAAGTCCATCTAACCTACACTATTCCATGTACGTACATATGCTTGCCCAATGATGACTTAAATGTACTTAAAGTTGGCGAATCTACTACCATTGCAGACAAAGCATTCCATACCCTTACTACTATCTGAGTAAAGAAACTACCTCTGACATCTGTCCAATATCTATCACCCCTCACTTTAAAGCTATGCCCCCTTGTACTCGCCGTTACCATATTTGGAACTTGATCCAACAAATGTAAGGTGATGTATTTTGCAAGGTCTAATGCAGGAGGGAAGTATAAAGTAAATGGCACACTCTTAGAAGCATTAATGTATAGAAGGATCTCGACATATAGGCCCACTGTTCCCTGAAAGTAGCAGCAAATGGGTAATGTGTTCAAGAAGACTTATAGCATTCCTGCCTTCATTGTTTGGGATACAGATTATAAAAATTGGCAAGTCATGTTGCAGCTGCATAGAACTTTAATTAGGCTACATTTGGAACATTGTGTGAGATTCTGGAAGGATGTGGAGGCTTTGGAGAGGGTACAGAAAAGGTTTACCAGGATGTTGCCTGGTCTGGAAGATGTTAGCTATGAGGACAGATTGGATAAACTTGGTTTGTCTTCAATGGAACACTGGAGACAAAGGGACAATCTGACAAAAGTTTACAAAATTATGAGAAGCGTAGACAGAATGGATAGTCACAGTCTTTTACCGTCACTTACTAGGGGACATTGGTTCAAGGTCAAAGGGAGAAAGTTGAAAGCAAATGTGAGGGGCAAGTTATTTACACAGAAGGTTTTAAGTGCCCGGAATGCGTTGCCAGAGGAGGTGGTAGAAGCAGATGCAATGATGACATTTAACAGGCATCTTGACAGATACATGAATAGGCTGAGAATAGAGTGATATGGGCCACGTGCAGGTAAAGGGTCTTTGGTTTAGAAAAGGCATCATGTGTTGGTGCAGGCTATGCAAGCCAAAGGGCCTGTTCCTGTGCTGTACTCTTCTTTATCCTGGGTAGTGAGAAGTATATCTGTGTTGGCAAGCATTGCACTTTAGAGGTGTGTTGCAGACATAATAAGAAGTAGGAAACTGCACGTTCCAGCTCAGAGAAAGCTTCCATGCAACTCCCCAAATTGAATTCAACATTTTGTTATAATGAATTGGAGTTAAACTAAGAGCTGCAAAATAACATCAAGAACAATTGCATTAAGAGAAAAAAATTTAAAATCTACAAAAAAAGTAAATTCTAAAAGTTTCCAGGAAGAATTTACTACATGCTAGAGTGGGACTCAACAGATTAAATGCTTACTTTCTGAGCTAAATGGGTTGATTAACCTCGCATAAATGATCACATAGCTAAAAGGGTTCTTAAACTCTGAACCATTAGCCTTGTATTTCTGGCTAATTAATTTGTAAATCCTGCAAGCTCTGAGAGGTTGAGGTTGAGCAAAGCAAACATTACAGAAGTCTAAACTGATAAGCAATCGATAGATTTTTAAAAAAAAATTGTTCATATAATGTAGGCATCAAGGCAAGACCAGCATTTATTGCCCTCTCCGAATTGTTCCTGAGGTGATGTCATGTCTATTATTCCCCTGTATTTGCTGGGTGACTTGCACATTAAGAATGGAGTGCATTGTGAATTTACTGTTTTTTCCCAGAAAGATTTGGCATTATGTCTATTGCTTCTTTTCCAACTTAAAAAGAGACAGAATGCACTCTGTTTGTTTCAAATAGGTTCATGTTCCACCAGTGAGAATTTTACATTCTTCTATTGTCCAAGAACCCCTGGAGCATTAGAAAATTGATATTCAAGTGGCTAAGGTACACTTTTACTTCTGGAAATGCTGTCCTCGTACAACTAAGCAGACGTCTCATTGAAGAATAGCTGTTAAAGAGTCTAATGGAAACCATCCCTCAGTGGACATGAATCTGGCTACAAGTTTGCTACCAGTCTAACCGCACACACCATAAAGACAACTTCAAAAACTTCAAATCTTTCATTTGTGTATTCTCTTCACTTTGAGAGCACAGATACATTGTAAAGATTGTTTATTGGGAGATGTACACATGTTTTCTGGGTCACCCAAAAATGAACAGCAGAATCAATTCCATCACTCCATATTTACCCAAAACAAACAAATATATGAATGAAAACTTTATACTCATCTGAAACAGTTTTGATTATAAAAAGTTTTCCTGTCTATATAAACTGCAAAACATACCGTGAATGGTTTGGCAGAGCCTTTGTCATCTTTGCTTGAAATGATTTTTGCATTCTTTCTGGTTTCTCTGAGGCGTTCAAGTGATGGTGGCTTGATGAATATTACATATGGTTTAAATTCCAATGTCCTCAGATGTTTTATTGTCTGAAACATTTAAGTAGTGTAATGTTGTTTTACTTCTCAGCAGATCAGGTTGCATTCATATTGAAAAGTTAAGTTGACCTCTAACATGCTACAAACAAATACATTGTACAACTGAAGTGACTTAAACGCATCTCACTGATTTCTGAAGAAGTATAGAAAGGTTTTTATTTGCAGAATCATTGCAAAAATGTTTTTATTTATTTGTTCTGACAATATGGACGATGTTAGCAAAGCTGTGATTAGTACACATCTTTTGTTTCCCAGAGATCATGGTCGAGGTTGCTCCAGAGGATATTTATTAGAGCCAATGACATGTAATATAACTAGAATCAAATCAGCAAAGGAGTGAGATTCCTTCTCTGATGATCATTTATGAGCCACTTGGGTTTTTATGACAATCTGTCTACATTTGTAATCATTTTCTGTGCACGAGCTCAGAAATTACCCTCCTCTGCTTCGCCAATGTCCACAGGAATGTAGAGATCTCTGTTAAACCATTATTTATTAACAGTTAAATTCCCAGGACACACTGCATAATCTTTTTGTTGTGCTGTCATCAATAGCATTCATTTGCAACCAAAAGAATGCTTCATTCTCAGTTGACAGCAGTTTCAGTGGTAGTTATTTGCTATTACAGACCAATGTTTAAGAAATTTCTTTAAGGATGCACTGACAGGTGACAAGCATATGCCACAGCATCCTCAGATTAAGTATAGTTCAGAAAAATGAATCCTACGTTGTTGAGGGTTTAGCACCTGTCAACCACTCAAACTTTTCTGAAGAAACTGCCTCTCACATTTTGGAGGCATGCTCTAATTCTTACATCTGGCGTCAAGGAAAGAGAATACAGTGAACGACTTCACACATAAATTTATCAGCTTCCTTCGTAAGTGACTAAACAACATTCCAGAAGTTAGGCCTAGGATACATCTGGCTTAGTCTGTGACAATGGTGGTGCTCATCTATTCACCCTATTCAGTCAAAACAACACTCTAGAAAGTTTTAGTTCCAAGCCATTGCCAGATGGTGTGTCACGGTGTTCCTGTTGCTTCACATTTCTTCGAGCTTGTAGATATAGGTAGTAAACTACTGTCTATAATGCAATAATAAATGATTTGAATACGTCTCTAATGATGGCCTTAGTTTTTAGGTAAAATTGATGACTGTGATGGTTGAGTGCAGAAAACATTAGCTTTCACAGTCATTTCTCCACTGACACTAACTGCAATCTGTCTGCATATGCATAAATGCACTGCAGTCCACGTAAACTGCCAACAACTAGAAAGCACTGCACTGATAAGAATATAACCTCTAATGTATTTTCTCTGTTAAGAATAGTTAAGAAAGTTGTACTTCACGAATGAACTGGAACTAGATTTTTCAATGGTGTACTAAGCTATATCTACTACTGAAGAACCACTCTGGAAACCTCGCATTATATTTTTGTAATTCCAATTTTTTTTACCATTCTAAAAAGGAAAGAGCATTTTTTAAATAAATAATAAAGTTTATATTTCAGCTTCTAATTTGTGTATACTAATTAATGTTAATTTTTGTAAATTTTATAAACGTGATCAATAAGTTCATTTTATTTTTTGGATTGTTGCCTGAGTGAGTTCTTCAATGTGATTGGCTTCCGACTTTGCTTGATTACATCATTATTGTTGGATACCTGGGGATCCCTTTGATTTGGTGCCAGATTCAAATTCATGCAAGGAAAAGGGAAATCCATGCCACAGAGATCGTCAATCATTGCAGGCGCATTATTTGAGGTCATAGTTAAGTCCCATCACTTCACCATTGTCTGCAACTACCAAGATTATGGGTGGTGGCTGAGGGTGCTGCAGTTATGAATAATCTTAACTTCCCTCATCCTTTGAGCAGCTAAGATTAGATTCTTACTCCAATTTTTTTTTCAAATCTGTTATTTCCATTACATTCATTTTGAGGGACTACAGGACTATACTGTTTTCGCGGTATGACTTCTGTGAATTTTCCACCCTTGTGCATGCCAGCTCTTGTAGCCAGACTATATTTGACAAGGGATGTCTGGGTTCTGCTGGATTAGCGACGCCGACAAATTTTACTGCTCTCTGAAGTGGTTTTCACTCATCAGCATAAATGAAACATACAACACAAGACTTTGAGTAGTGCAGTCAAAATACCCTCCAGGATTACCAATTAGTTCATTAGAACAGCAAATTGTCTCTCTCGGCACACCCATCCATGACTGAATGTTTTGTCCCTATTGGGAGTGGGCACTTAGGCAAGCAGGCTTGAATAGTCCGAGCACTAGCTGGCAGGCCAGTTCTCTGTCTCTATGTTGCCAAGAGATGCATGCAAGCATTTTTGAGAAAGTAGGATGGGCTACCTGCCTGCAAATGTCAAGATTATTTATTTCATTCTTTGATAGGACATAGGCACTGTAGGCAAGGCCAGCATTTAGCACTCATTTCTAATCGCCTTAGGAAGATCATGGTGAACGCCCTTCTTTAACGGCTGCAGTCCATTTTGTGTAGGCACATCTACAGTGAAAGATTGGCAAAATAGTTCCAAGACAGGATGGCATGTGGTTTGGAGTAGAATTTGCAAATGGTGGTGTTCCCATGCATCTACTGCTCATGTTCTCTGAGATGATGATAATGGTTGCAGGTTTGTCAAAGCAGCTTTGATGAGTTGCTATAAGCATCTTGTAGACACTGCTGCCACTCTGCATCAATTATGGAGGAAGTGAATGTTGAAGGAAGTGGATGGGGTGCCAATCAAGCGGGCCACTTTATCCAGAGGCCAAGGTTACTGACATTGACACATACGCACTGTATACACTTTAGATCAGACGTGTGCAGATTTCAGAGGGGGACGTGGCTGGAGAAGTAAGAGAAAGAGATCAGAATGGGGTGGGGGAAAAAAAGATCAGGATGGGATGGGGGAAAGAGATTAGGATGGGGAAGGTGGAACAGAGTGCAATCTGGGAGAGAACCAGAGAGACGGAGGTGGGTAACAGACCTGGGGAGAGGGGTGTGGTGTGCTGCGAGTGAAATGAAGGGCCCAGAAGCTGGGGCAGTGTGGAAGGGAAATATGCCAGATGTTGTAATCCCATCCCAGTGACTGACAAAAGTCACAGCTGCCCGAATTTCTAGGTCTGCGACTCTTTACAAGGAACAAAGGGGACATCTCTCATCCTCGACATATAAATGCATCTAGGATGCAACTGATGCCATTTTCCCTAGATCACAGCTCTTCATATTGTTTCACCAAGAAGAGGGCAGCCCAGCAGCTCGGACAATGGAATTCACCACTATCACTAACTTCCCCCACGTGCAGGGTGCTTTCAACTGCACCTATATTGCCCTATTGAGAATGTCCTATTACCAATCTGCATGGCTGTTAACAGTAAAGATTTCCATCCATCAATGACCACTGATACCCAATTCTGGAGGTCTGTGCCAAATATCTTGGGAATTACCATGACGTTTACACACTAAAGTCGTCACAGGGTCTGGCCTGCTGTATTCGTTCTCTGAACATAGAGGGATGGCTGCTAGGAGACCAGGGTTATCCTCTCCAAATATAGCTCATGACAAATTTATGAAACCCTCAGTTGCTAAATGAAGATACACATTTCCACTACTAGGGCCATAGAGGAACAGAGCACAGATCTCCTTAAAATGAAGCTTTGATTCTAGGACTGCTCCAGCAGGGCCTTGAAGTTTGCTCAGAAACTGTCCTACATCATTATGAACACAATTGGAGTGATAGGAGGTAGGGCAATGTCCTGAATGCAGAATAAATGAGAGAATTGACAGCAATTTGCTGAGGATGAAAATTAAGGTGAGGGCAGGGATCAGGACATTGAATGGGAGGTACACACGAGAGCCCAACACAGCAATGTATTGGGCCTGAGAAGCCAGAGATAATTTCACTGAAACCAGCTTGCACCACAAATGAGCCGAGTCTGGATTTCCTTCAACAGTTTTAACATTCTGTTTGGGGATATGGCAAACAGGCCCTGCTGATTCCACTTTCAAGTATCTGTACATTACATGCTCTATTGAGCATTAATAATAAACCAGCAGTGAACTGAGGAGGAGCCACCATATGGTAGTGAACCAGCACCACACAGTGCTCAGGTTAGGTAGTTCTTAAGGCTTCAGTCAGCAAATCATATCCAAGTGTGGAACAGTGAATTTTTTTAACGATAGCCAGTACGTTGAGTGGAATGTTGAGACATCTACTTCTGTCCCATCTATCATTGGTTAGCATTCAATATTTCAGAGTATGTGTTGACTGCTAAACTGCTGTGAAACACTTTAGCATCCTGTAGGACAAAGTCAAACCTGTGAGAGGCAGCACTTGGTGCTTCAATGGAGAATGGAAATGTGAGTTGTCCATTGTACAGCATCCAGCCAAGAGTTACTCTCTTGGAAAGCTGCTATAGAGAGTGAACCTTTTCCTCCAGAGATGTATGGAATCAGTCAAGGTCAGTGCAATGATCAGAGCAGAATGGCATGTGCCAAGCTGCAACAAAGTGTAACTGAAGTCATCAATATTACTTTTCAACGAAAATTGACATCAAAGTTACCTGCAATCAAGGAAATGATTGCTTATGAGGAAAGAAGTTGTAATGTTGGCCATTACAACTTCTTTCATCCTTGGAATGTCTAAAGAGGTTGCTCATCTCTTACAAGGGTGTGAGATTTAATCAGGTCTAAAAGTGACAAAGACACAAGGGCAAACATTTGAACTGGAGATACAATTATAAAAGTGCAAGGTTATTTACAGTGATGTTCCACCTGTGCAACCTGTGTTCTCAGAATGTTTCTTTTAATCTCTGTCTAAATGCAGTCTCAACATCTGCAGCTGGGATGGGCAGTACCTGCTCAGTAGTTGGCCCTGTTGTCGGGAATGTTGGGTGGTCATATCCAGAGGCATTCAGACCTAGAGGGCTCAGGCCTACTGAAAATGTCCTGCTCTGATGCAGGATCCCCTTCCTCGGCTAGACTTGCAGGGGCTGGGCATTTCCGAAGAGTACTGAGAGGAAGCTGATGGGAATCTTCCGTATGGCTCCTCCTTTTGAGTGCCTACCAAGATCTACATGTTTCCCTCAGAAGAAGGAGGTGGTTAAGGTCCTCCTAACCCTCTTTAAGTACCTAAAGCTAGAGTGATAGTGTGCAGGTCCATACAGAGATGCCGTATGCATGGCAGTCATCACACTGTCCATGGAGTATGGAGTCACCCAGATGTACTCATGTCAGACAAAGCAAGGTGCTGATAATTGATCTAACTTATCAACTTCCCCTGACAAACCTTCCAACTGTTCCTGTATCATCCTGTGCATTTTGGCAAAGTTATTAATCGACACAATGGGATACTCTTCTTTCTGGGGCTGAGCACATCTCCAGCTGTCCTCAGTGCCAGAGACCGAGGGCATTTCTTTGTTGGTGAGTTCTGGAGACATGTCAGTGATGTGCCCACCAGATTGTACTGCTGAGGAAGGTGCAGGCAAAAGCCTTGCCAGTGCATCTCCTAAGGATTCAGTGGCTTCCCTCCGAGGAATGGAATTGGACCTGAGGGTCTCTGCCACAGGTCTTTTCTGAGCAGAGGGTTGCTGGGTGCCATTAGTATCTGCATAAGAGAAAAGGGGGTCTGTTTGTGTACAAGGGATAAAAGCTTGTATCAATTAATAATGAGTTAGCACTAATGCTATTAGGAGAGCAACCCCCCCAGCAGAGCACATTGAAGCTTAATGAATTAGATGACCATCCACGTCAGTGATGCTCTCCTCCAGCTAACCCAAATATTTTATCTTCATGGAAA